>NC_136004.1:21307283-21607283 GCF_048128805.1 Centroberyx gerrardi
AGTCTTTATCCGCATGGGTCTTCTCAAGATATTACATATAAAAGACTATGAAAGTGTTACTGCTCCATGGGGGAGGGGTTAGGATATGTGTGGTTGTGTGTGTATGTTTGTGTGTGTGTGTGTGTGTGTGTGTGTGTGTGTGTGTGCGGGGGGGATCTTACCTTGGTTCTTCAGTGGTAAAGGCATCGTCTCCCTGAGTTTACTGAGAAGGTTCTTCATCTCCCTCATATCCCTGCCAAAACACAAACCCAGGCTTTTATGTAGTTTATCTAGCATCTATAATTTTGTCTTTTTTCACATGCACACACACACACACACACACACGCACACACACACACACACACAGAGCCAGAATTTTAGCACATACTCATGACCTCATTCTTACAGCATCTTAAACTCCATATGACTGCAACTGTTGTGGCAAAAAAAGCTATTATTATTAACTAATCTTAACACCTGAAGCGATATACTCTGTTCAACAAAAGTACTCTCTGCACTCTGTTAACGATTGGATGCCATCCCAGTATGTGAAGTGTTTAGTTAGTTTTCAAAACAGTTTCAAACAGCCTAGAATAGTGAAAATGCAACCATTATGTACCTAGCACATGTGCTTTGACCCACAACTTCATACATGCACACACACACTTTCACCTCTGTACCCACTTTTCTATGTTTTCGATGTCGGTGGCCACCAGCCAGCAGAGCTGAGGACAGTCAGTGGGGGAGGAAGAGGTGTCCTCAAGGATGGGGATGTCTGAGCTCTCCTCCGTCTTACTGTCAATCCTGGGAGGCCCACACTCCTTACCTAGACCACACACACAGCAGCCGGGCTTAAAAATCTCTCCCCATATGCATAAAACATTACAAAGAGGAATACACGTCTCACAGGTTCACACAGAGATAAGAATAGGACTGATCTGCAATCACCTGACAATGACATGACCATTATAAACTTCACCTAAGAGGCTTTCTTTATGCATACAGATCCTGGTTTATATCTGTGTGCAGATATTCAGAGTTTGTTGAACAGTCTGATGGTGGTATCATCATAAAAGACATGGTAAGAAGGTTTCTACGAATAATTATCATGTCTATGCACATGTTTTGAAATCTGCAAAAGTGTTGTGATTGCTTTCTGACAGGTTTGCCTGGTTGTTTCCTTTCAATTAATTAATCAATCAATCAACTCAAAGCACTTCACATTACAAAGGTAGTAAAACAACAAACAAAAAGAGAAACAAAGCATATATACTGGGGATGGGACGATATGCTAATCTCTTGATACGATACGGGGTTCACGATTCGATACAACCACGATACGATAACAAAGTCTGATTGTGCAGAATTATGTTTATTTCTGAACCACAAATATTTCTAGCAATGACACTGGCTTTCTAGGATGTAAACAATTTAAAAATTTCATTCCAAAGTGTAAATAATATAATTTTGCTTGTGAAATTGTGATGGGCAAGCCGTCTCATTTGTGATTACTACAGCAGAATAAAATGTAGCTGATATCGTGATCCATTTTTCTGCCCCACGATACGTATTGTCATATTTTTGGATTGTGACATATTGAATTTTGATATATTGTCCCATCCCCAATATATATACCCTGGCATACAGTATACACACACACACACACACACACACACACACACACACCATAGTGAAGTAAGTTAAAAGCCACGGTTGAGACAGTACAGTACCTTTCCTGTGGAGCTGCAGGGATCCCAGCAAGCAGACAGATTTGAGCATCTCAGTGATGTACATCTCCAGACAGCACTGCAGCTGGATGAAGAGCCTGCAGATCTCAGGGTGGATCTCCCCGTCTTCTGGCCTGCAACGGCACACAGTGGGGACACAGGGAGGTTACTGGCTAGGATACATGTCCAACTCTACGGATGTAGATTAAGGTCTGGTTCTAAACCGCAAAGTGTTATGTTTTTCAGTGGATGTGACCTCGATCGTATATATTCTCTGTCTAACTGTCTAACTGTTTGTGTTTTATAGGTTGCATTACAAATGCTTGAGTATGTGGTGGAAGATGATTATTTGAGATTTGAGGTAAGATAATGATTGAAGCGACATATCATTTTTGTTGAGGATTTTCACCTTTTAGCACACACAACTCTATGTGAGTTCACAACAGTCAACCATCAATGTCGCTAACTTCATTTTGAACTCCCAAAACTTCTAAAAAATATGAACAATGCAGCCCAGGTAATATTGAAGCGGTTTTGTCCGTTTGTGATTATAGTAACATTATCAGTAACCATAGACAATAACTAAAAACCCTTAATACTGGCAGCTAATGTCAGAAGCTGATTGTTTACGAACTCTGACACATATTAAAAAATACAAACGCTCTGCCAAAGGGAAACTTTAAGAGGAGAGATAAGCTGTGGAGATTACATAAAGTGATGAGTAAATCACAGCAGAGCCTGATCCTCCAGATTGTCTCTGTTGCTTTATGTCACCAGCAGACAAGGACAAAATAGCCACTGAATGCGTTTTGCTTGATTTATGTGACTTTGCAAGCAGTGTGTCCATATTTGAGGCTGCGTCTGAGAACGTATAAATCAAATGCATTAAAGAAGTTCAAATATCAAACCCCATTTGAATATTTATATTTACCCAGGTCTAGATCAGTAGCTTCTATGAGACACAGCCACATAAATCCTGGTGTTCAAGGGGAAACTAAAGCTGGTGATTTTCAGCGGGTGTGATATCACAAGGGAAAGTGACAGAGATGAAAGGCGAGAAACTTGCACCTGGTACAAATATTTCTCACACAAATCACGCCGTTGCGTTTTTCCTCCTCCGACAACAAGCTTTGCCTTCCCCATCGTGGTTGTTTTGTCACAGTGCTGCCTGTTACTGTTGCTAAAGCACAGCTGTCATCAATGCCACTCTGCTTATCAGCTTTCCTCTGGCACATTGGAGCGGCCCCGCATCACTCAACCCATTCAGACACACTGGCTTTATTTGATTAAAGGGGAATGATCTGTGCTGCCTAATTCAAGCTCTGTGTCTCTCTGGTAGTGGAGACAGACATGGAAATGGCCTGGAGAGCTTTTAGAGAAGAGGGTTTAGAGTATGTGGTGGTGATGATTATGACAATGATGTTGATGCTGTTATCAGTGCGAACTTAGAGCTCCTTCTAAAGCTACCGCAACAGCTCTATTTCTACAGCAAGAGGCAGGAAATTCAAGTACAGAACAATAATGGGCAGTACTCTAGTGTCTTAAAGAGAGACTTGTATAATTGCGTCTAATTGTATAATTACAAGCCATATATCAGGAAAAGAATAGCGCAGAGCATAAAAGGTCTGTACGATAAAGTGCAGTGATTCTCCTCAGATTCAAATAAGGCGTTATTAAAGCCTCGTTATGAAAAGCAACCGAGACGAGTTTGCTGCTGTTCGGTGCATGCTGCATGATTCATGCCTTGCCATGACAGGAAACATGTGCAAGGCATGTTTCCTGGCTAACTGTATGTGAGAGCGGTCTGTCACGCACATGTGGCTTGCAGCCTCCCTACATGAGATGGAAAGATTTTGTCATGCATGTAACAGACAGTGAAGGATACGCATTCTGAAATCACTTAAAGGACATAGCGAGTGGATAAATTATTAATTATTATTGAAGGAATAGGTTACACAGCAAGGTGGAGCAGAGCTTTACACATTTACTGACTCATTATTGTAAAGAAAAATGTGTGAGGAAACATCGCAAACAATGTATCGTAATGCTAATAGTCAATGGGAGTGCATTCAATCACTCAATAGATCAGCAACAAACTGTTTATGTATCTGCATGTCAGAATATGGATATTATTAATAGCTAGAGTAAACCTGATCTTGTTTTGTTTCAGTAGTGCCTTGCCTTTGGCTGCAGACGTTCGCCAGATCTCTGTCCTCTGTCTTCAGTCTGTCTGATTGTTATTTAAAGCAAGTTTTGGGGGTGCCAAGTCAGCTGACATCTTGGCCTCAGTGAGGGCCTTCAAATCCCAAGCTTCACTTTGCCCTTCTTCCACTGGCACTGATGCAGAGTAGATGTTGTGCTCAGTGGCAACTGCAGGCCAAGTCAATGACCATGCCATTTGTGTATCATAGCTTTTTAACCAACGCTTTGTGAAAACCTACTTATTGCCATATACTGTAGCATGGCAACCTTTTCTGATTCAGCAAACAGTGAAATGACATGAAATGTAATCCTTCTGGGTTTTTGTGTCATTATAGTATCATTTTGTTTTGATAAAAGAAAAAAATAGTAACCTAATGAGCTTAATGCTTATAGGGCTTGAAAAATCCTAGACTTCTGTAAATGACCAGCACATAGCACTCAGCGCTGAAGCATCCCCCCCCCTACACACACACACACACATACACACACACACACAACCGCCTTCCCTATGCATTAAAAGAAACAGTGCAAGAGTCATTGGGCGTTCATTATAATGCTCTCATGTTTTAGTCTTGGAAAGCATCCCACTCTTGATGCATTATGGTTTTAGGCTCAGCTAATGGGAAGTGGTCAGGTCAAGTTGTTCTGATTGCTTCCTCTAAAGTTGTCTTGATGGCAATTTGAAATAGCATATTTGCAATTTGATGACATGCTCTGTATTCCAAACTCTTTCTCACCTCAAACCCAACTGAAGTAATGGAGTAGGCAATAAGATATTTTCTTTGAAATGTAGTGGAGTAGGCTAAAGTATAAATGTGCCTAAAGTGGAAATGCTCATAAATAAGCCTACCACAGGAGTGTACGTTCATAAAATTAGCTGCTTTACGAATCTTGGCACAGCAGTTTTGCAGAGAGACACAAACTTGACGTTGGCTTCCCCGTTTGGCCACTTTGGGGCGGTTCACACTTTCAGCACCATGGCTAGCGCCAGGCGGATTATATTTTCCAGCACCTTGGAGAGTGTCTTGCCTACTCACCCCGATATCAAGGAGAGACTCTGATGTGCCGCTCTCGCCATTTCGCAGCCTTTAGTTCGGGTCTTGAGCATTTCGGCCCGTAAAGATGGACAGTCGACGGTGATTTCGCCAATGGAGATGACCAGCTCACGGTACAGGGCCACAAGCGTATTGAATTCTTGGACGATCTGTGTTATAATGAAATGATAAAATTACCCAAAATGAAGTTCATCCTGAAATGGCCTAAGAGTCAGTGAAGGAAGACACACATGCAACAGCCAACTTTTGCTTGAACATGGCTTCTTACCACATTTCATCAATGAGAACTGGGCATTGCAGTAGAATAGCCTATAGCCTCGGCCTGCATATTGAGTTGTCAACATGAAAACGTGTCAACCCAGAGCAGCAAGAAGAAAATGCTGAGCAGCACTACATCCTGCCTATTATCCAGATTTTCAGGTTTTCACAGTAGGGACAAATAATGTGCCGCTGCAGGTGCATGATGGCAAGCTTTAACAAAACTATTGTATGAACTGCAACCTTGCACATATGCACTCACAAAAGCACATTGATCTCTGAGAGAAGCATATGATCAGAAATCAACCGTAATGCAAAAAG
Organism: Centroberyx gerrardi; assembly: GCF_048128805.1. NCBI lineage: Eukaryota > Metazoa > Chordata > Actinopteri > Beryciformes > Berycidae > Centroberyx > Centroberyx gerrardi. Next base: position 21,312,826 of record NC_136004.1, read on the forward strand.
CGCTGCCATTGCGATAGCCCGCATAGTCAGAGGACATGCTGAATGAATCGATTTTTCATTGATGAGGGCCCATTATGCTAAGTTTGGTTGTTTGCACAGCCCGAAGCTTGCGATTGGGACACACATCTCGTTCATTTTGTGCAACTCCAGCATGTCCTCCTGTATGGAGTCTGAGGCTCAGTGACGTTCACTGATGTATGAACGGGTGAAGTATAGCCTACATATGATTTCTGCCAGCATCTGTCAAAACAGAGGGCATCTGTGTCATCGCACAAAGCTCCGCAGACAATTCTGTAATTTAACCAATTTTGACATTACCCCAAATCAGTATTAGCAGCTTTCAGCACTCCAAATGCAAATCACACAATCAATCCGCACGACGAGACGATCTGTTTGGCTTCACTGCCAACAAAGCAATGCAAATGCATACATCTATTTTTAGGCTCCCAGTCCGGGTTACGGTGTTTTTTTTTTTGTGTTTTTTGCAGCTATTAACAGCTCTCGCCTGTGCATCATGCATGCACGGGATAGTCGATCGTCCTAGAACAAAGAAAGGGTGGGAGAATAACAGAGCACTCCTCATCAGAGGCACCATGCAGGCATCGACGTGTCGCAAACCTACCATTCTGCAGTCGGCCACGGCGCGCTGGGCTTTGCGGGTACTTTCGGTGCTCTCCCTCCTCTCCGGGTCTCGGTAAGGAGGCTTGCCGATCTGGAAGATGTTCCCGGCGGATCTGGGGCGGTTTTTGCGCCCATTCGGTGCAGAACTCATGCATACACATCCACTAATAAAACAGCCCTAATACAGAACGGTTTTGTTTTGTCTGTTTTACCCCTTCAAACTCCACCACCTCTGTCTTCGTGCCTTATCGCCCCGTACCTTATTATTCACCTTATTCTCTCCCCCGTTCACGCTCAATTCACCTTCGACAACTACAGCCTGGGTTGAATCTCCCGATTATTGTTATTGCTCCGTCTATCTCTCACGTTGCGCTCCTCTGTCTCTACTGTGGGAGAGGGAGCAAATCTTTTCGCAGACGAGCCTCAGAGCGCAGGAGAAGTACCGGATGAGCGCCTGCGACTCCTCTCCGCATTGCCTTGACTGCGACGGGGCGCAAGTCACCTTCACTCCAGCAGCAGACGGTGTACGGTGAAGACTTCGCACCCAACCCAGACTCCAGCTAGCTGAGGTGTCTTCTCTGACGCACCGATGTCGGAAGGAGACGATCGCATTCACGGATATTCACCAAATGCAACCATTTTTTATGATTGCGCGTTTCCATTAAGCACCAATAAGACGGCTGATAACGCTCTTTTCTAAGCTGCACTCCCTCCCTATAGAGACAAAATAACGTTGCCAATGTCACCGTATAGACGGTTTCACAGCATTTACGCTTAGCGCATCTCTAGACAGGAGAAAAACGAATTCCCAAAAAACTTATTCCTGGTGATCGCGGTGCTGATTTTGTTCCCAAGGTCTTTTTCTTCGAGTGTTTCCAATCGACTAGGCCTATATCTAACCTTGGCGAGGCAGAAGAAGACGAGCAGTTGCTACAGGCCTGACGTGGCTCGGTGGCTGGCAACACTGCGCACCCATAGGACGGGAATACTAATAGGACCCGTCAAGTCAGACCCCCGCCCCGAGCAGAATCGGAGCTACACTTTTTTAAACGTGTGAAATTCTGGGTTAAGTTATTGCCCACAGGGGCTGTACGACAAAAATAGCCTATAGGTCTATCGATGCAGGGGCGGTCTTGTCTCCCCACAACGAAAAATCACAATAATATTCCTTTAATATTCCTATAAGGGCTGATAGTGCACCTGGGGTATTCAATAGTGAGTTTAACGTGACCCTACTGTACCTGCTGGTGTTTATGCCCCGTGGTATCTCTATAATATTCCTATTGGGATTTAAAGTGTGGTTGTGGTACTCAATAGTGACTTTATAGTGACCCTACCCTACTTTTTAATTTCCTATGGGACCTCTCTAATATTCATACAATAGCCTATTCCAATAGCGATTTATGTGTGTGAGTGGTCCTCAATAGTGAGTTCACAGTGACCTCATGGTAGTCTACATTATGGTAATTTTTGATCTCCTATATATGATATTACTATAGGATTTTCTATGGTAGGCCTATCATTTTTTGAATAGGCTAAGTGGCTGCATGATAGGCTATTTGAAAGTGTTGCTATCAAACTTGAATAGGCTGCTATCCTAGAATTGATTATAGGCTAGTATTACTGCAGTTCTTTTTCGTAACGCTATTCTTATCAAGGTGAAAATCCAGATTTTTTACTTGGGACGACCCCCCCCCCCCCCCCCCCTCCGAAATATAGGTAGCCTAGGCCTAGCCTAAATTGGACCCTCAAAATATATTTCTAACAAATGATTATTGACTAATTAATTTAATCTTTAGACAGCTTTTGTATATTCTGAAACACAGGCCTATCTGCCCATCTCAAAAAGTATTGACTAATTGAAGCAGGCCTAATATGTGACATGCATGTTTTTTCGTATTGGTTGGAGTAAAACAAAATCGTTTTATTTTTGTGCCGGTTTGGACTTTTGCGCTGCTTGGTGACGGACACGTTTCCAAGGCGACGAGTTCTGGCACCGAAGAACAAGACACTCACAAAGTTTCACATTTAACGTTAGATAACTAGCTAACAACGGCGAAATGTCGCAAGATCTTTTAAGTGAAAGTGTAGCTAAACCATATAGAGAACCAGAACTAGTGCTTACAATTTTACACTTCAACGATGTGTATGAAATAGAGGCGAGAACAGAGGATCCTGTTGGCGGGGCAGCAAGGTAACTTTGGGCAGACAAACGGGCCCTGTCTCCACCAGGTTAATGTAACATCACCCGGCTTTAGGCTCTGCTCCATTTGTCTCCTGCAGAATTAAAAATAGATTATCCATAATTAGGCGTGGAGCTTTCCAACTTTCTACTTTATCTTTATCAATGTGAGAATTTTCTGTTTTATGTGGCTACCATTAGGCCACACTAAAAGGCCTGGGCAGTCCTAGATTTTCCTAACCCTTGAGTGTCATTCAACATTTCTTGAATGTTCCTCAAAATCTTGTTGTTTTTTTAAATTTGTATTTATTTTTTAAGGTTTGCCACTGCTCTAAAAGAATTCCAGTGTCTGAATCCCTTGGTGGCTTTCAGCGGTGACTGCCTGAACCCTTCCCTGCTTAGCACAATCACAAAGGGAAAGCATATGGTAGATATTCTCAATAAATTAGGAGTCCATTGTGCCGTGTATGGTGAGTGCTCTTTCTAACCCTGCATTACTATTTAATTATGAATGCAAAGGGAGTCTTAGAAAATCCATTTATTAAAGTGCTTCAGACACACACACACACACACACACACACACATGCACACACCTACACCCGCACACACAAACACACAGAAACACACATACAGAGTGGCACAACACATTGGGACACACACATTATGGTTTTTATTTTTATTTCAATGTAGCCTACATCAGGTCCAGATTTTCCCAATCCCTGCCTGCAGGTAATCATGAGTTTGATTTTGGTGTTGACCTCTTGGAAGAGATGGCACTAAAGACGACCTTCCCCTGGTTTCTTAGCAACGTCTATGACAGGTGAGTTAAATCTGCCTATATACATGGGCTTACTCCAAAATGTGTACACTATTGTAAATAAACACAGACACATTTTCTCTGGTATTTATTTTGTTTTACTTCATCCCGCTTAACATCTACTTCTACTTTACTTCTACTTTACTTTATTGCCACATCAACTAGACAGTTGCTTGGAATTTGCTGCAGTGCGCTCATAAAAACAAACATCCATAACATAAGATAACACAACAAAACAGACTAAACAAGCCAGCAAACAATAACAAACATCAACAAAAAAAGACACACTAAAGGGTAATGTATAATAAGTAAGAGAGCAAAAATCAGACACAGATACAGGGATTAAAATTATCATGGACAAAATTTAAATTAAAATCCAATACAATTCAGTAGCCTGAAAAAAGTGACAAGTGCAATGGAGAGAGACTAGAATTTAGCTAAAGTGCTTTAAATCATTCAGAATACAGATAACAGTTCAAATCCTCTGACTGCCTTGTTTACTTTGCCGGCAGGTTCACCTCAGAACCGCTGGGACATGGAAAGGTTACCAGAATCCTGCCGTGGAACGACCTGAAGATCGGCATCATGGGCTTGGTGGAGGAGGACTGGTTCGACCTGTTAGGAACGGTAGACAGGGAGAACATCCTCTATGTGGACTACGTTGAAGCAGCCACCCACCTGTCCGCAGAGCTGAGAGAGCAAGGAGCCGACCTGGTGGTGGCTCTCACACACATGAGGTGGTGCAACGACATCAGACTCGCGTCGGAAGCCAAGGGGCTGGATCTGATCTTAGGGGGTCATGACCACGAGTACGGGGTCCTGGAGGTGAACGGGATCCTGATAGTGAAGAGTGGGTGTGAGTTCAGGTAAGTACAGGACGGAGGAGGACGGCACCTCCTTTTTTAGAAGAAATTATATATTATTATAGATATATTATAGATATTATGTGCGTTGTCCTTACATTTTTAGCAAAGATATAAAGGAAAACAATCATTTACCTGCTCTCTATCCTTGTTAATTTTGAACAAATGGCCCTCTGCAGGTACCTGTCCAGGATAGAGGTGGTGAAGGACCAGGATGGGGCATTCCACTTCATTTGCCATAAAATAACCACTACCAAAGACCTAAAGGAGGATGCTGACATCAAACAGATAGTTGACAAATATAATAACAGTGTTCAAGTGAGTTAAGTCCTGATAGCCACACTTGATAACTCTGCGTTTGCTTAATCAGTTTGTAATGCGCAAGGTAATAAGATCTGGATGTTTACCGAAAAAGTGCAAAGGAAAAAGTTTTATCTCTCCTTCTGAGGCAAATCCACCAGCACATATACTCTCTCTCTCTGTCTGCCCTTCTCTCTCTCTCTCTCTCTCTCTCTCTATCTCTCTCTCTCTCTCTCTCTCTCTCTCTCTCTCTCTCTGTTTCAGCACATGTTGGTGGAGGTCCTCTGCCACACTGAGGTGGAGCTAGACGGGCGCTACGCCACAGTCAGAAGGGAAGAGTGCAACCTGGGTAATCTGATCACCAATGCCATGCTGGAGGCTACGCATGCAGAGGTGGCAATTTTGAATTCAGGTTATTACATCCTCGATGCTGCCAATGTTTTATTCAGTAACCAAATGCTATAGGGTTGTCTAGGAAATATTATTCTAACTTTTTTCAGCTCCTATGTCTTTTCAACAAATGCCAAAAAATGTGTTGCACGTCAGGATGAACTAATAGTTTCATATTGTCAGCCTGAACATTACAATATGTTCCTTATTAGAACAAAGAAGAAAAATAGAGTGCCACAAAAATGGTGCAGTGTCAAAAAAAAGAAAAAATCAAAAGAAGGTGCTCTTCGGTTTAGAGTATAACTGCATGACACAAAAGTCCAAGGCACTCTTCTGTGAAAAAACCCTTTCATTCTAGCTTTCTGTCAACTCAAAATAATCCTGACACTCAGAACCATATAACACTTAAACTTTCCAATATGTAGCTTCATTATCATCAGTGAATTATAAATAAATAATTTATAAATCTATTAGTTACTATTTAATCATGCTTCTTTGACTACATCCCAGGTACCTTGCGATCAGATCGCATCCACCCAGCTGGCCCTCTGACCATGCATGACTTGATGCAGATCCTGCCCATGAAGGACCTGGTGCTGGTGGCGGAGGCCACGGGACAGCAGCTGTATGAGGGGCTGGAGAACAGTGTGAAGAACCATCCCGCTCTAGATGGCAGGTATTACACTCCTGCTGGTGTAACTGGTCAGCAGCATTGATCAAGAAATGCACTGATAGAATAAGCAATAGCCTACCTGTCGTTTTCTGTGGGAACAAATGTTTAGAGAACAGGTTTATGAGAATGGGTGCGTTTTTGTCATAAAATTTTGGACTTTAAGATTTCTCCAAGTTGCTGGAATCCAGTTTGGCTTCGATCCCAAAGGGAAACCAGGCCGCCGTGTCGTCATTGAAACTGTGAAGGTGCAAGGAGAGAGTCTGGACATGAACAGAATATACTTGGTTGCCATGAAAGAATATCTAACAAAGGTATTATACATTGTCCTCTTCCTTTAACTCACTCAATCTAGCTATAATCATGAGTATGCTTAGGAATCTTCTAACTGCCTATTTTTTTTTTCTCCAGGGTAAAGACGGATATGGCATGTTCACCGGCTGCAGTCAGAGGGTAAAGAAAGAAAGCGCCCAGATTCTCTCCATCATCCTCATCAACCACTTTGAGTCTTTTCAGATTGTCAAGGGCCTGAAGACTTGCAAGTCAAGCCACAGAATGGGCCTCATGAAGGTCTCCAGGAGCCCCTCAGTGACCTGTGAGAACAGTTTGCATCTTCATTCATTCATTCATTCATTCATTCAATCATTATTTGCTCATCCCTCTATCGATCTATCCATTGGTTGTGTTGTTTGTATTTACGTTTGTTGTTGTCAGGTATAAAGAGAGGTGTGAGTGAGAAGCTAGAGGGAGGGGCAGAGGTGGAGGTGGCCTTGGTGCCAGGAGTGGAGGGCAGGATATTCCACGTCCCGCATGAGCGCCCATTAAAAAGAGAAACTGAAGACTAAAACATTAAGTCAGTTTTCTCCCATGTGAATTTTATAAATCTCTCCAGTAGTGGTTTTACATTTTGTTTACTTAATGGTGTTAAAACAAGGGAGACTAATTGTTGTACACAGAAGTCTTTCCACACATGACTAATCAATATTGGGACATCCGCCCATGCACATGTAGTTTACATTTTATATCACTCATTGTTTAGAATTTGATATCTTTTTTATCATTATTATATCGTTTTAATAGTTAAATGTTTGTGGTTGTTTTACTTAGTCTATGCAACACCATTTGGAAGTCAATGTAAAAAAGAACCACAAAAAAGAAAACAATTAAATTGGGATATATTACATTACTTTTACATATTGATTGAAGATTTTACTGACCTGCATGTAAATAGGCAATACTAAAATGTCATGCCAAACAGCATAAATAAATTCTGATTCAAAAGCTCCTTGTCACAAAGAAAAGAGTTATTAAATCGACCAAAAGTCAACTCAAAATCATAAGACTACTGTAATTTTTGTATGTTGAGCAAGAAATTATTACTGTTCATGAAAGTGCCTTGTATTTTCACGGAGGCTGGGTTTTAGAAATCAAAAACTGCAACACCTGTGCACTTTGATCCCGCCTACTTTGTAGTTTCCACAGACCATCACATCTTTTCCAGTGATGTAAGTGGAGGAAGGGCAAAGTGAAGCTTGGTGTTGGAAAAGCTTGAATAACAAGACTTTTGACAGCCAAAGAAACACAATTGAAATATATCAGAAACCACGTTAATTTCTTGAGCTTTAATAGATGTTTCTGTGACTGAAAGTCAACTGCAAATCATTTAAAGTCTGCTATTTACTTTGATTTTTCATTTAAAGCCATGCACTCACACCTATATGTGTTGTTATGTAAATTTTATTTGCTATAAAACACAGTGACGTGGCACAATCAATCTAAAAAATAAAACATCCGTTCCCTCCAGGGGTTGCTTCAAAACCCTCATCATATAAAAATAAGGTATGCCTCTATAGTACAGCACAGTACAACAATCTACCAAGACATATAGAACAATTCAAGCATTGCCAATGTGAGAATTTTCAGTAGCAAATATTAAGGGATACGGTATATGGGAACACACAGAGGTTCATGAAACAGCATGAAACCATGAACCACAATCACAATCCACACCAAAGAGGAAATGATTAGAAACAATTCTGAAATTAATTTGTCTGATGAAGCATTAAAAGGAAAATCCACCCAAAAACAGTGTTCACTCATGTTATTCCTTTGATTTTCTGGTTTTAGTTTAGTCTAGATCTATGAACATGAACTATTTTATCCCAAAGCTAGAAACAAAAGAGCTAAGACTATAATCTGTGTTAATATCGTGAGAGTGTGTGAATCCCATGACAGTATTCAAATGTTATTTTCTGGGTTATGGGCACATTTTCTGGTTAAGAAATATCAGGATTACTCTGGCATAAAATCCAATCAAGTGTAAAAGTGTAAACAAGCATTATGTGAGTCCAGAAACTCTCCAATTCATTGCCAATGGAGCAGCTCATGCCAGATATTAGAATCTTGGGTCCATTGTTTCTAGCTTTGGCAGAGTTTTCTAATTTTCACAAATGCTCATTGAACTTTACATGATCTCAGGAATATGTGGAAGTTGAATACTTGTAGGGTTACTCAGACACATGTTTGAAGGGTTAAAAAGGCATTTTGATTGCCATATGTTTGTTAGACAAAAACATCATTATACACATCTCGAAATGATGGTTGTGGATGTTGGCTAATTGAAGTAATAATAAATTGTAAGACATTTTCCATTCAACTTCATATTCTATGAACTTTCGAATAATCCATAATTAACGGAGGACAGTCTGACTACTTTACCGACTAGGAATGCAGTTGGTTATGCTACTGATAACATTTTAAGCATCAGCAGTCTGTAAATTGGATTGCATTTTAAAAGTAAACCTCTGCAACCCAGGACCTTTCATAATGACTTCCCCCCCATACTGGAACAGGACATGCAGTGTTGTGCAATGCACATTACATGCGCATCATGTAGAGACAGAGAACAGAGAACACTGGATTCCCAAACATCCCCCTACACCGTTTCCCCATTTCAATCATTTATTGATGAGAGACAACAAGCTGGCACACTGTTGTTTTCCCTCCACCAAACCCTCCAACTTGCCGGTCATTCACTCATTGTTTCCTTACAAAACCCTGCAGCTCCATTTTTCCTTCTCCCAGACATCTAACTTCTGTATTTGTCTGACCTTTGCTTCATCACTGATCCCTCTCTTCATCCTCATCCACCCGCTCATCACTCCCTCCCTCTCTCTCTCCCTCGATCCCCACTGCTCCATCACCTTTGCCAGGACTATCAAAAAGAAGGGAAGAAGAGGTAGCAGAGGAAGCAGAAAATGAAGAAGCCAATGACCCAGTTGACTGAGTAGATGTAGATAATGACCATGTCCATGTCGAAGCGCCAGCCCCGGGAGTCGTCCTCAAAGTCCATGGCATCCAGACGGTAGCCTCCTCCGTGAGGGAACTGCCGTCTAGCAATGGGACTGGACTGCCTCTGGAAGCCTGGGAGGGCGACAAATGGGCCATCTGGTTAATTTCACTGACTACAACTTAAATAATTATATTTAACTACTCAAAACTCAGTAGTTATACATGGGTTCCCTTAATTTACAATCAATCAAACTATATATAGCACATTTTGTACGTTAAAATGCAAAAGCGCTTTACATGGGAACAGGTAAAAGGAATAAGAGGGAGTAAAAAAAGAAAGGAAATTAGATAAAAGAAAATAAAAGGCAATACAATAGAGAGGCCATAGTAAGAAAAAATAGCAAAAATAAAACTAGACCGTTAAAAGAGGAGTAAAAATACCAATGAAACAGCAATTTTGGGGGAATGGTACTGTTTTTGCTCGTGCTATTCACCAAAAATTCTATAGATAAAAAATATGTGTTAGATACAAATATGTGTTAACGAGGGGGATGCCATCCCCTTCAAATTGTATCTTGATTACACATGTTGTGTGAGACTTGAAAGAAATCTGTTTTATTGTACTGTATAAGCTCACCAGTTTTAGGCTACATAGGCATCAGGTATATTTCTGTTAGTGTGTCAACAAATGTTAAGACTTGCAATTAAGCAGAGAGAAGCAGTAAGGTTCTAAAGGTCTAACTGATATTGAACAGATATTATTCTAATTACATGTAACTTGTACATTTCAATCTATAGAGATTGAAGAACCTGCCTCCAAAGATACGGAAAAGCTTTCTGCAGCTCGGGAGAGGCCACTTTGCACAGCTTGCTTTCTGGAAGTTCTGTTTCCGGGACAGGTATTCCTTTGGGAAGAACGTCCTTGCTGTTTGGTTTAGCTCTGTAAGAAAGACAAATAAATAAACACAGTTATTAGCTCGGTGTGAACTGAATGCCTTATTTCCATCTCCCTTTCCTCTCCGTAGTTCGGATAAAATTATGCTTGATTTATTGAATATATTCAAAAAAGTTAAGAAAAAGCAGCAGATGCAACATCACTAGACTCCCTCATTTTCCTCTTTTGCTGTCTCCTTGTGACCTTGGCTTTTGTAATCAACACAAGCATCTTATCTAAAATCCTTGTCGCCTAATCACCAACAAGAGCCCTCAGTGTGTCCTCATACCCACAGCCACTTTGCCTTTTTATGGCCACAGCAATGTCCCCGCCGCTCTCTTTCTCTCTCCTCCATACAACTAGAAGTAGGCCAACATGAATCACGGAACCTCATTACTTATTCATAGATTTATCCAAATCAGACTCGGACTGCCATGCAACTTGACATGTCTGTGTCTAATCAGTGAGCAGCAGGCTATATATAAAATATATCCGTGTGTATGGGAGCACAATGAGCATAGGGCAGTGAATGTTAAACACAGATATCATACTGGTATCTTCATGGTATGACGTGGTCCTGTAAAGCTCGACGGGTATAGAGCATGTTTTATTTCCCGCTGGAACCACCCATGTTAAAAATGTATGCGCTCGTGGTATTTCAATTTCAATGCACCATGCAGTGCAAATCCACCAAACTGCAAATGTTGCAGCGGAATCCTCTTCTTCCTGAGTTCAGAAGCTGCTACTGTAACTAAAGGTGTTTAGATTGGTGTGTTTCATTTTTGTCTGCTAGGTCTGGATGACTCATCTGGTCGGAGCTGAACTGAAGGTCTACTCCGCTCCCTATGGGAGATCTGCAGCTGGGCCCTCTGAACAATCTGCAGCTTAGATGTCATCTGTTCAGCCGCATTATCAACAAACAACACGGACATGAGAATGTACATATAGCCGCAAAAAATATACAGAAGCTTGTGTCTTTATGATCATTGCATTTATCGAATCAAGGGCTATTTATTTTTTCTCATTATACTATATATTCTAATTGCTTTTTTAACATTTATTTCTTTATCCATCTCATATTATTATCCTTCAGTGTTTTAGCAAGGCATTAAAAACCATGTGCCTTGTTCCTGTAAGTGAGGAGTGTGGTTTTTTTTTTTTTTTTTGTCCATTAGCTCACCCTTCTGGAAGAAGACGTGTGTGATGATTGTTCTGCAGAGGGGGCAGGGGGTGTTGGTGGGGCTGTTCTTAGCCAGCGTCCTCAGACAGGGTTCACAGAAGATGTGGTTGCAAGGGTGGCACATGTACGGGCTGAAGTACACATCCAGACACACGGCGCAGATGTAACCTTCCCTGTCCCCGGCGCTCACATCCTCATCATCCTCACTGCTGCTGGATGGGTCCCCCGTTGAACTCTGAGAGAGAGAGAGAGAGAGAGAGAGAGAGAGAGAGAGAGAGAGAGAGAGAGAGAGAAAGAGAGAGAGAGAGAAGGGGGGGGAGAGAGAGAGAGAGAGGGAGAGAGAGAGAGAGAGAAAGGGGGGGAGAGAGAGAGAGAGGGAGAGAGAGAGAGAGAGAGAGGGGGAGAGGGAGAGAGAGAGAGGGAGAGGGAGAGGGAGAGAGAGAGAGAGAGAGAGAGGTTAAAAACTAACTAACTAAACTAACGTTTTTCTGGTGATGTGAGACCAATTCAGATTTTACTTTTGATTATGAAAGGATCATACAGATTATCAAAAGTTGATAGATATATCAATTAATCAATCAAAGTGTATTTATATAGCACATTTCGGACATTTTCGTACAACATCCATCCATACAAGAAGACAAATCCTTTCTATAGATCTGATCATCAATCAATTACCTGTGTGTGTGTGTGTGTGTGTGTGTGTGTGTGTGTGTGTGTGTGTGTCTGTGTGTGTCTGTGTGTGCGCGCACGCATCTGTATATGTGTGTGTGGGATGGTGTGTTGCTTTTTTCTGTTTTGGATGAGTTTCAAATTCGAGTAGCACCAGAATGGACCATTCTGGTACTAATCCAAAATGAAGAACAGCAAATACTCCAGTTAGTGTAAATCAATTTGTTTCTGTTTTCTTCTCACTCTCTGCATCTTTCATCTCATGACGTTCTGCAGTTTCAGCCCATACAGCTCTATATGACAAATCTATTTCAGGAGGGTCATGTCGACATGGAATGAGCTTCTCAGACAGAAATATTGAAAATGGAGCGTCTTGCACTGCATCAAGAAAATGAATGAAGGAAAACTACCCAGAGATTTAAAAAAAAAAAAAAAAAAAAAAAAGCTATCCACAGATGAGGTTTTGAACATATATTATTTCTGGAAGAAGTCATTGTGTCAGCCAGCAATAACTGTATGTGAGAATGTCTTCTTTTCTATCCTCTTGAGATTCTGTTTAATATGGACTCTTCATTTTGTGCAACTCTATTTGATGGGTGTAAAAGTCTCTGACACCCACCTGCACAGCAGAGATACGTGTGAGGACATGAGGGGGTGAGGTGTGAGTTCAGCATAGTGAAATATCTTCCTTTGGAAATTTCCTCTCATCTTGCCACAGAGCAATCTACTGCATAAATACAATTTGTGAGTAAGAGCAATTTGACCCTGATGCTGACCCTAATTCAAACTTCATTCACTTTACAGAAACAGAGAAGTATCTCATGGAGGAAAATACTGTTTGTTTTGTCCTGCTTTATTGACAGTGATCCTACATTAATCTGCTGTAGGTTTTCCAAGAGGCGCAGTATGAGCCAGGATATAAAATTCTGTAAGATACAAACTTATTCTTATGCTGCAGGTGGCCAGTCTGCTATTGTCTGTATCCTAGTCTGTATCATTTTATTTGATACAACACCACTTTCACTCCTGCTGCTCAAATCCCCCTTGCCTCCAGTGTGGCCTCAGCAGTCAACTCACCCTCCTTTCAATAGACTCCAAGTGTCTGCACACAAATCCTCAATCATCTCCCCCCTTCCAAATCCTAACTACAACTCGTATGTGGAGAGAGACAGAAACTCGTTTTTAGAACAGAGTCCGGGGCCCACGTGTTCCCTCCCGTCCTCGTCCTCCTCGGAGCCGTGTGTCCCATCCCCTGGGGTTAGGTATCTGAATCTCCACTCTTCTGAGGCCCCGGGGTGCTCCCAGAGTAATTATCACTTTCTCACCCAGGGGGAGCTCCAGGGACCTCCCTGTCACACCACCCCAGCCTCCCAAGGTGTGTCATTAACACAGAAGAGAGAACACAGAGCACACAGCTCCGGTGTAATCACGGACACTGTGGCTCTCCCCTGGCAACAAGCAGTGTAACATGGCAGCTTTCCCTTGGTTACATTGTAAAAAAAAACTAAAAAAAAACTTGTAGAGTCACACTAATACCGTATACCAGTAGAGAAGTTAAAGATTTAGGCAGTAAATTCAAATCTTTTACGGGGAAAATTATATACCACCACCATTCCACTATACCACCCTAAGTGCCATTGGCTTATATTGGCTGGTAGAGTAACAGTATACCTATCTCCTCAACTATCACTGTACCACAAAGCCTGCACTGACACTAACCTGCACCACTAAACTTACTTTACTGGTGTAAACTTGAGAGAATTGTATTTTTGTTTGCTAATTTGCTGCAGATAGGAAAACTTCAACTACTAACTGCAGCTAAAGCCACAATTCAGCTACAGCAGCAACCACAGTCGCTGGATATAGTAATTGCACATCCCAGGGCTGCGTTGCCTCTCGGTCACACAGGACGACACCACTTCCTGTGGGGAGCTGGATGACAATAACACCTGCACTGACCTTTGGCACACTATATATGCAACCAGTGCTGCAGAGCTTATACTCAGAGGTAGGGTTACATGAGACTCTAGCAAAGGGCTAAAACTAGCTTTTCCACAAACCAACCACACATATGCAGCACAGTCAGGGGCAAGTGAGAGAAGGAAAGCATCATACTTGTTGACACAAATTAAGAAATGCATGTCCAGGATTTGAACCCGGCTTGTGACCAGAAGGTCACCAGTTCAAATCCTGGACTGGCTGGGAAAACAGGGGTAAGGAAAGTGAATGAGAAAAACTCTGCCCTCCCTCAGTAACTGTTCTTGAGCTGCCCTTGAACAAGGTACTTAAGTCCCAAGTGCTCCAGCGGAGCCGCTCAGTGGCCCAGGTGTCAATGTGTATAACTGTGTGAGTGTGAAGCAGGACGGTGTTGATAAAGATCATGCATATTCAGTAAACCTTGATAACAATAAAAGACCATGCATGCTCATTCAACTTCCCCTAGATAAATCAAGGTTAAACGAAAGTGAAAAAAAACAACCAATTAACCTACCATCCACCTTTTTGAATTCATCTACGGAGTAGGATGCAGTCTCATAGTAAGAGAGATTAAACATAAGGAACCTGACTTCTTTCACACACACATAGTGTAGGCTACCTGTGCCAGAGGATGAAGTTTTCTTACTCTTATACTGGGCTATAGTCATAATACTTCACATATTTATATATGTTTGCTATACTTGTTAAGTGAAGAAAGCTTTGGGTATGCATCATGTTTCCAAACATTAACTCTAGTGTTTTTTCTGGGCTTGTTCATGCAATTTCCCCATGTTGGCACATATCATTTATTCCTTCCCACACAAAAAAACATCACATAATTATGGACACAAGTGTATCTGCTAGAAGCAGATAGTATGTGTATTATGTATCTACATTAACATGCCAACTCCAATGTCCATAGAGAGAAGAGTGCCTCAAATAAAAACAATATAATCAGCTGGGGGCATAGAATTAGAAAAACGGATATTCTCTTTCAAAGCAACTTTCTATTCCACTTTTTCTAATTCAGCGGTCAGAATAATTCCAGTCGACCAACGTGACTGCAGATCTGCAGCAGCCAATCAAAATGGAATCTGTTCTTTTGTCTGGGTGGTTTTGAAGGGCTCTCTGCCCAAGCCTCATCATGCAACTAATTCAGATGTAACCCCACTTTAAACCACACAGACAATGGCTATTGAGATGAGCTGGCAGCTGATAGGCCTGTTGAGAGTCAGTGTCTAGATGAAATGAACACTGACAGAGAAATACACATGCACACACACATACACACTCAAACACATAAACTGGCTTGACTAAATACTGTGAAATAGTGCAAGCAACACAGCAATATTTGATTTGTGTACCCACTGTACCCTCAGTACACACACACACACACACACACACACACACACACACACACACACACACACACACACACACACAGACACACACACAAAAAGCTTAGGCTTGCTTTTTTGTATCAGCCTTACATCTTAAAACGTAAATCGTTTTTTTAATTGGATCAATTAAGTAATTTAAAACTGTTAACAATCACAATGATCTGAAGTGCTTGACTGCAGACTCTCAAGGTTTCACTTAAGTTCCTGGAGTTGGAGAAACTAGGGCCAGTTATTACCTAACAGTGAGGGCATTATTGAATAAAAGTTTTTATTTTTGCTTATTCAGTCTGAAGTTTGTTGCTACTGCGCACTGAAAAATATTGCACATGGAGAGGGCAAAATCTTGGAAAAATGAAAAAATCAATAGAAGTAAATCATAGTAGTAGATAGTAGAGATAGTAGTAGTATTAGTAGTAATAGATAATGCTCCCAGTTTTCCCAGCTTTACTACGTTTTCACTGCCACTTAAAAGCTGATTTTGTGATAATAGTTATTGAACAATTTTGCATTATAGTTAACACAATATCAGATAGCAAATGTAATAGCAAAGTAAATTATTTAACTATGTTCTCCTCAAAAAGAACCTACTTGAAGAAGAGCAAATACTGTATCAGTGAAAATCAAAATAGGAGTGTGTTGTCATATTAAAGACCCAGTCATTTCTTTGTGTCGTTCACCTGTCTGTTCTCCTGCAGTTGACTTTGTCTCCATCTCTCCTTCCTCCTCTGCCTCCTCCTCAGACACTTAATCCTGTTCTTCTCTCTTTTGCTCATCCTCCTCTCTGCAAACGGAGCAGGAGACGCCGCCACTGCCGGGGTCAGGGTCTGAGTCATCACCTCCATCACGCCGCTGCCCCCCGCCTCACCTCCCTCCACCTCCTCCTCTTCCTGCTCCTCTTCCTCTCCCTCCAAACCCTCCTCCTCCTCCTCTTCTTCTTCTCCTAGCTCTGAGCTGGTGAGAGAAGGGATGCGTGTCTGAGTCCGACGGCTCTGCGAGGACCGTCCGATCCCCGCCCGTGTCCTCACTTCTACCCAGAAGGGATCCGGGTGTCTGGATGAATGAGGCGGGCAGCGATGAAGCTCCCCAGCAGCTGTCCTTGGTGAAAGTCTCTGAGGTGTGGGTCTGGTTCGGAGGAGAGGTTGGGGGAGAGACATGGGAGACACGGAGCTTGTGGCTGGCCGAGGCGACCTGGGGTTAGTACTGGTGCTGCTGGTCAGGGAGTAGCCAATACTGTGCGGTCTAGGACACGATGATCCTCTCTGCAAGTTGCCTGATGCCTCATAAACTTCCATACCGCTGCTTTGGTGCGAGTCTGAGTTGCTGCTGGACAGGCTTTCTGCCCTGCTCCTCCCCTCTCTGCCCCACGCTCCGTCTCTGTGCATCCCAGTTCTCTGGCTTTGTCTTTCTCTTTCTCTGCCATTCTCCCCGACTCCAACGCTTTCCACACTTTCTCTTTCTCCATCTCTATCTTGGTTTCTCTCCCTCAAACCGCCTCTGTCCCTCTGTCTGTGGTCCTCGCCGCGAGTCTTCCTGTGCGCTTTCCTCCCCGGCAGAGCGGGTCTCACCAGCTCTTCCACACCGGCTGACCTTCCCTCTCCCTCACCTGTACTCCTCAGCCAGGGCCTCGTCTCCAAGCAGAGGGCATCAGCCGTATATGCCACTTCTTCGCTATCGCTGTTCTCTCCACCGGTATCCTCGGTGCCATGACCTCTGACCCCGCCCGAGCCATATACACCGGTGGCTCCCACATGAGAGCTCATGACCCTGACTTTCAAGCCCCTCGGTCAGCACCAGAGCGCACCTGATCCAGGCCCAACCAGCTCGCCCGGCCTCTCCCTCCGTCCCTCCAGCTCGGCTCGTGTTCCCGCTCCCTCTTTCCTCCTCTCTTGGGCCTTCTCTTCCGCTCTCTCCGCCTCCCCTTCCTCTGTGCCTGTGGTAGTTCTGGATGGTATGGGTTGATGCTCCTGTTCTGAGAGCCGGAGGGAGTTTTCCAGTGCAGCGGAGGTGAGCGGTGCAGCCCTCTGGCCTGTCCTGCCCCTGTCAGCCCCCTGGGACATTCCACACTGTTGACAAAGCCAAAGCCCCCCTGGTGAGCCCCACTACAATAGATGCACCGTTCATGGCCTCACCATTGTCGGGTGTGACCTATAGAAAACACACCGCTATGCAACCACTGAACACACAAAAATAAGGTGAAAAAACCAGAGCCACCTTTTTTTTCTCCCCCCAACTACCATGGTGTCAGCTTTTTTCACTCTCTGGATGATAAGCAGGGCACAGTCAGTGTGTGCGTGTGTGTGTGTGTGTGTGTGTGTGTGGGTGTGTGTGTTGGTGGTGAGGGATATTTAGTTTGTTGTATATGTTATAGCTAATTTTTAGCAAATAATAAATGTTCCCATTATATGTGAATTATATCCCAATATCATATGATTTATCATAAGTATTTTAAGACTGTGAGCAAGAATTCAACAGTAGTACGGTCATTTGTTTAGAGTGATTACAGAGTAGAAAATGAAAAGGAATTTCCATGCTTCATTATTCTTCCCTTGATTTAATGTTCCTTTGCTCCATTATTCTTTGATAGATTGTTCATAATGATATTTACCGGTCTGATTACCCTGATACATGAGAAAAAAAGAAGAAAAAAGAAAAAGAAAAATGAGGTGCACAATTTTGTATTTTGCTCCAAGTAAGGAAGTTAATGGTAGCAAGCCTCAAAGAAGAGCCAATGTCATGTGTGTGTCTGTATGTGTGTGTGTGTGTTGGCCAGAGATTATGTTAGGATAGGTTATGGTGGTATTTTAGGAGTGAACATGAATGTAATCTCTAAATATAAAATACTATTTAATAGGGCTTATTTAGAAGTTGAATTAATAAGGAAAAATGGCTTGAAATAGTAAGAGCCTATTAATATAAAATATGACGGGAGACAAGTGCCACTGTTAATGTTTAATTGTTTCAGAGGGGAGTGGTGGGATTGTTAATTAATCATTTTAATCAGTTTTCTAAAACAATTAGGCAATTTCCTCCTAGTTTAATTGTATTATGAATCATTTTGGAGATCTTGTTCTTTCATAAAATGTAAATAAAAAAATAAAAATAAAAAAATAAATAACAAAACAAAACACTAACTCCCTCTGAGGTTCATGATTTCTCAGTCTTGGTCATTTCTAGGAAGTAATGTGCAATAAAGATCAAAGTGCAATGAACTCAGTTCATCCACAGCTGCCCATTTCAAAGAGGGAAGCATGATTGCCTCCTCGCATATGTCTTCAGGGCAATTACTTCACTTCTGTGGTTTTATGCTATTTGGAGAAAAAATTGCATCAGCTAAGTGGCATGCAGTCTACTTCCTCTATTCACAAGGTCAGGTGTCCCTGTGAAATTGCAAACGAATGGTAACTTTTTTATCTCTCTCTCTCTCTCTCTCTCTCTCTCTCTCACACACACACACACACACACACACATACACTCACACTACAATTGGCTCTTTCAAGTTTGCCTCTCATCTCTTCAACCCTCTCACCATCTCTCTTTCTCTCCCTCTCCTCCCCTCCCTGTTTCCTCATCCCTGCTATTTATTCGACCTTAAACTGCAAATACACGGTGATACAGCGGCCATTATTTGGTGCAGTACCCACTGTGTACAGCAGATGGCAGCAGCTTTCCGCTCAGGGCTGCCGTGGCTCTGTCCCTGGTCCTGAAACTACTGTGCGCTCTCAACAACATGTTGCCTCTTTTCCCATCCCGACTCAAAATGTGATGTTGCGCCCTTCAACTCAACAATCAGCCTTTACTCGTGTTTCAGTTCCTCCTTTCGCTTCATTTCCCTGATGAACAATGTCTGTTTTGAATAAAAATCGCTTAAACCAAAGAATTGAATTAAAATGAGTAAAGATAAAGATGAGTTTAATTGTCACTGATTATGCTAATTTCCCCTGCGACGTCGAGTAACCTGCCAACAAATTTGCCCGGTATCTTAGTAGTTTTTGCAATAAATCGTTTTAGCAGCGTTAGTCCTGTTTGCCTACACTTAAACTACGACTAAACTAAAACAAAATCCACAAAACAAAGAAATAGGCTACAGTAAGTCCAAAGTATAACAGAGATAAAAGGAGAAGAGCTCTGCACCCCTCGTCGGCTGTCTGCAGCGAAAGACGGAGCAACAAGGCGAGCAGGGGAACAAAACTCCAGGGCGACCTCCTCATGGTCTGACGTACCCAAAGCTGCTGGTATAAATGAATTCACGGCGTCACCAGGCTCAGATGATTCGCAGTACCAGTGAGCGCCCCGGCCGCCAACACTCACGGGCTACAACACACACAGCCCCCCCACACAGAGAGAGACCCCCACACACACAAACACGCCTGCGTCATGCGTCCTGAGAGCGACGGCACGAACTCGGTAACTCCGATGGACCCCGGTAAAACGCACAGCAGCACCGGTCTGAGGGACTGACTGTGCCCTGCCTGTCCCCCCAGTTGCTTGTCCCCCGCTGTCCCGGGCAAGGCGCGCTCTGAGTGCGCCGTGTGGGCGAGTTATGGATTTTATAACAAGCAGCAACGACAGCAACGCGACCACCGGTTTCCCTGACGGGGTGGACGTGGTGGCAGACTGGGACGGGAGTGAGAACGGCACGGCTTCTGGGTCTCTGCCGGACCTGGAGCTGAGTTACCAGATTGTCACCTCTCTGCTCCTGGCGGCCCTCATCCTCTGCTCCATATTTGGCAACGCGTGCGTCGTGGCAGCCATCGCCCTGGAGAGATCTCTCCAGAATGTGGCCAACTATCTGATCGGCTCCCTGGCCGTGACAGACCTCATGGTGTCGGTGCTGGTGCTTCCCATGGCGGCCCTCTACCAAGTTTTGAACAAGTGGACACTGGGACAGGAGATCTGCGATATATTCATCTCTCTGGATGTACTGTGTTGCACATCATCCATCCTGCACCTGTGCGCAATTGCCTTGGACAGGTACTGGGCCATAACGGACCCCATCGACTATGTAAATAAACGGACACCAAGGCGAGCTGCGCTCTTGATTAGCGTGACTTGGCTGATCGGTTTCTCCATCTCTATTCCGCCTATGTTAGGCTGGAGGAGCGCGGAGGACAGGGCGAACCCCGACGCTTGCACCATCAGCCAGGACCCGGGCTACACTATCTACTCCACATTTGGGGCTTTTTATATCCCCCTTATCCTCATGTTGGTCTTGTACGGGCGGATATTCAAGGCTGCCCGGTTCCGGATTCGAAAGACGGTCAAGAAACCCGAGAAGGCAAAAGTGTCAGACCGGTGCTTGACCGTGTCTCCGGCGATTTTTCACAAGAAAACCAACGGGGAGGCCGGGGGCAAAGGCTGGAAGCGCAGCGAGGAGACTAAACCCAGCTCTCCGTGCGTAAACGGCGCGGTGAAGCATGGAGAGGAGGGCGAGTCGCTGGAGATCATAGAAGTTATCAGCAACTCAAAGACCCACCTGCCCCTGCCCAACACCCCCCAGTCCTCGCAGGGCTACGGAAACATGAACGAAAAGAACTCGGAGGCGAAGAGAAAAATAGCGCTGGCCAGGGAACGTAAAACGGTCAAAACACTGGGAATCATCATGGGGACTTTCATCTTCTGCTGGCTGCCCTTTTTCATCGTTGCACTGGTGCTGCCTTTCTGTGCGGAGAGCTGCTACATGCCCGACTGGCTGGGCGCAGTCATAAACTGGCTGGGCTACTCCAACTCCCTCCTAAACCCCATCATATATGCCTACTTCAACAAAGACTTCCAAAGTGCTTTCAAGAAGATTATAAAATGCAAATTCCACAGACCTTGACTACGTACAGTATAGTCATCTGTGTTTGCGTCTACTTCATTTGGACTGAGGATTTAAACGGACAGCAGGAAATGTTTATTGACTGTATGGAACAGCAAAAAAGTATATACTGACTTTAATTCAGGTATAGTCTCTTTGCGGTGTGTGATTGACAAACGAAGTCTGTGTAAAAAAAAGAAAATCCGGTGTCACTGGCGCTGATGACACGAGAAGAGACATGACAGGAACCTTTGCTTTTACTGTACAAGCTCATGTTTATTCAGTGTTGTAGCTATAGCCTATATGCGACGGCAGCCATCGTTGTATTGCCATGCAAGACGTGTCATCCAATGTGCTGAATCCATGCATTTTATCATAAGACACGCGGGGTTTCCGTCCTACACCATGAGCTTTGTAGCACTGAAACAATAAAAGCAATGAAACTTTGTCATTAAGAATTCTGAGTCTGCACTCAATTTTTATTTAGAAGGAGTGAGCCAGGAACAGAAGGCCTATACACTGCCTATACACTGATTGTAAAAAATCACTCTAGACCTGTTTCACTTTAGACCTGTCACATACATCTTCATATACCTTCAAGAATGAGTCATTTCGTGGGTTGTTGAGCAAATAAAGCAGTGAGCTACTTATCAATTTGTTTTGACTGGCCACAGTGATGATGCCAGTGGGTGATCAGGTTATCAGTGCATGCTATATTTGAGCTCTACAGCAAATGGGTATCGAACCACCTCCGCTGCCATATCTATCAATTCCATCTCAGCCTGAGAGCAAGAGGAGATGGGCAATTTTTCTAAAATGGAGGCAGTTATTGCATTTATGATATGATATCAAGGGTTTTATCTCTCTCTATCTCTCTCTCTCTCTCTCTCTCTCTCATTCTCTCTCTCTCTCTCTCTCTCCCTCTCTCTCTCTGTCTCTCTGCAGCTGTCTCTCCATCTATTTCTCTGACAGACTCTTGTGACACAACAAGAGAGTGAAAGAGAGAGATAGAGAGAAAGGGAGAGAGCATAGAACTCAATTTTATTTTTCACAATTATGTTACTGAACTGTACGCTTTTCCACATAGGCCTATGGTACATAATAATTTCATTAGGTAGTTGAGAGAGTGTTTAAACAGACGATTGGTAAGGGCTTGTTACATTCATTAGAACCAAGACATGCAGAGCCATATACAGTAAATACACTGATAGAAATGCATAAGTTATAAGGTTACTCATAGAAGTAGCCTACAGAGCATGATATTCAATATTTGACTGGTAGTCAGTGTAGCAAACCTTTCTACAAAAAGTATTCCTATCTATAGAACAAATCTAAGACACAAATCCACAAAGTGAAACAAGAAAAAGACTGTCAGACATTCAAAGAGGAAAGAAGAAAATAACTGTCAGAAAGTCCCATGAGGCCTACTTCACACCATGGACTCCCTGGGTGGCTATTTGGCCTGTTGTCATGGTAACTCATCAAGCCCAAGGCACCGAGGGTCGGAGCGGCTGGCTGGCTGAGCGTGGACAGACCAGCATGCAAGACAGCATGACAATTTGGTGATGACACCTGTGGCATACAAACATCTGCTGCTGAAGTGGCAAACGGTACTCAAATACCCAGGAGGGTGGACATTATAGAAGAAAACACAACAACTGTATAATGTCATGTCATTTCATGGCGTGAAGATTCATACAATGCCAGCTGACTTTAACCAGTTGGGGTTTTTGATGCAGAAGCTACCCAAGCTGACCTCCAGGTAGCAGTCACCAAACAATACAATATCAAATTTTAGCTAACACAAGTTCATTGACCTTAAAACCTTAGGTAATCCTCAGACAGTATGACAGCAAGCACCCTTTGATTTCAGGCATTTAGGTTTTTGCCTCTGTGTCATGCGATGTTGTAGTGGCCAGAGGGCAAACAAAATCATCATTAGGCTAACTCTCTATCTGCATGTATAAATAATCATCTAAATAGTTTCATTACAAAGTACATAATTTAATTGTCATATTGTGATGAGTCAGTCAATTATGCCCTCATACAAAAGGCATCAACCATCACTGACTGTAGTCACAAAAAAATCAACCTCTTTACATAATTTGTTAATTTTAAAGCTCATCATCAATCATAAACTTAGTCTCTGTAGAAAATCGAGGCATCAGATGTGTGAGTGCTGATCTTGAAAGAGCAAGTCTATGGTCTATGTCATGGGTTTCCCTCAAACATCTGACCATCTCTGCTCTGTTGTGAGTCAGTGGGACAGCAATGATCTCCAGATGCTTGTGGTAAAATTAGTCTGGTACTTGTGACCAGTATGTCAAGTTCTGGGCCCATGTAGGACTCAGAGAGGCCCGTTGAGAATGTGGTGTAATCAGTGATGGAGCAGAGTATATAGTATATTTTTCAAACCTGAGTCATACAGTGAGTAAGGCCCACTAAAATCATTACATTTTGACTATGGGATTACTAACAGCTGCCCTGCTTTGAACTATCTCATAACGATTGTAGGGACGCACTAATCCCACTCACTCTGGGATTCTTGAACGTAGGTAGGTGTGATGACGCAGGAGCCTCCTTTACCCCAGAGAGAGAGGAGAGGAGAGGAGAGGAGAGGAGAGAGGAGAGGAGAGGAGAGGGGAGGAGAGAGGAGAGGAGAGGAGAGGAGAGGAGAGAGGAGAGGAGAGGAGAGGAGAGGAGAGGAGAGGAGAGGAGAGGAGAGGAGAGGAGAGGAGAGGAGAGGAGAGGGGAGAGGAGAGGAGAGGAGAGGAGAGGGAACTTCCCTGCTGGATTATGGACATCAGTAGCACTAGCAGAGGGGATTATGCATCTGATACCACATGTGTTCCACTGCCCTGTGGCCTAAAAAAAAAAAAGGAGAGCAACTGTAACGGATTCTGCCTATGTAGGTTGCTGTCCATCCTATTTAAGCATTTTTAGCCAATGATTGCTGTTCAGAAGGATAAACTGCATGTGAAAGACACACAAGTGACAAGAGGAAATACAGAACTCTTGAAAAGGATGTTTTAACACATTTTCCACACTTCCTTTAGTGTTGTTTGGAACAGTTCATCTTGTGTTACTTTTCAACATGTTGTGTTGAGCTGTTTCACTAACAACTCATTTATAGATGTTGTGTAGAAAAGTAATGCAAGATTGATATGTCCTAAAGAACGCACTCAAATATGTAGAGGATGACGCATCCAATTCAAAGCAGCATTTCAGTTTGGTTACATCATTGTCATCTTATCAATATATTTAACAGATGACTTTGTTGCCAATCAATCTCAAACAATAGTATCCACTGGAGTGTGTATTCACCACTGACATTTTATTTCATGTAAGTTATTTCTTTAAAAATTCATCCCAGGTTGCACTATTCGAATGAGAAATTGGCCAAAATATACCCTGGCACCAACCCTGAGTGCCCGAGATGTCGCCACAGTCCAGCTACGTTAGGTCACATGTTCTGGTCATGCACTTCACTAAGTAACTTCTGGGTGAGGATTTTCGATGCAATCTCCTACATTTGTGGCGGGACAGTAGATCCTAGCCCCATTATTGCTGTCTTTGGGGTGTCTCCGTCAGAAGAACAACTTACTGCTCTCCAGGCAAACGCTACAGCATTTGTAACGCTGCTGGCCCGGAGGCTAATTCTTCTGCAATGGAAATCAGTGACACCTCCCTCGTTTAATCAATGGGTTAAGGAAGTACTCTCTATGATTCCATTAGAGAAGTTGAGATATAATCGAAAGAACTCCCGGGATAGATATATTAAAACCTGGGTCCCCTTTATGGAATTTGTCGAAAGCATACCCTTCACTTGATGTCATCTTCTCTTACACATTTACATACACATGAGATAGCCAGTTGGATTCATTGATGCACAATGTTGTACTATGTTCCTATTCTAAACACTGCTTAACAATGTACATGTCAGGAATTGTCTGCGGCCTTGGGGTGGGTGGGGGGGGTTGATGTTCTATGCTGTCAATGTTTGTTTTCTTTTTGTAAACTGAAAATCTATAAATAAAGTGTTTAAAAAAAAAAAAATTTCATCCCAGAAAACACAGAAAACAGAAAAAAGTTGACCAGAAGATGACCAGAACGAAAAGCAGAACTCGTGAATGCCAAGACAATCAATGTCGATGACTGACTGCACTGAAACTCACCTGGGGATGGAACTTCAGTGCTGAAAACTATCGAAGTCACACCGGAGTGAAACATCACTTTGGGCATGTAGGTTGTAGTTTTCATTTCCTACACATTTCTGTGTCCTGTAATTGATGGGAATGGGAAATAGGAAATCATCAAAAGAGGAGGAAATGAAAGATGCCTGCTTTGATTGGCACTGAGCACAACGGTGTGTGTGTGTGTGTGTGTGTAGTAGTCAAGGTGTACGGCATATTGAACTGATAGAAGTTAGCAGGGGGAAGAGCAGAAAGGAACAGTGTAGTATATAGCGAACAAAAAAATAATGCAATAAAAAGGGAAAGAAAGAATCCGAAAGTAGAGGGGAAGGAGAAGAAGGAGAAAGGTGTAAGAGAAAGAATGGGAAGGAGGGGAGGAAGAGAGAGAGAAATATAAGGAGAAAGGAAAAGATAAAAAAAAATATGACTGAATACTCAACAGAACCCGTGTTTCTGCTTCGCCCCCTCCTACTCCAGGGTCTTTTTGATCTGTCAGGGAGTTTTGTCAAGGATCTCACAACCCACAGCCCGTCACACGCCAGAGGCTCTCTCTCTCTCTCTCTCTCTCTCTCTCTCTCTCTCTCTCTCTCTCTCTCCCTCTCTCTCTCTCTCTCCCTCTCTCTCTCTGTCCAAGCATGAGACAGGCAGGAAGTAAGAGCACCAGAAAACTCCATCTGACGTGGAGAAATGAGAGTTAGGGGGGTTTCAGACATGGTCGTATTTTACTGCAAAGGTTATCCTGCCTGATTTAGAAAAACACATGAGTCATTTCTGTTTCACAGGATGCTGTGGTACTGATGGATATTACAAAGTAAGTGTACAGGACGCTAAACTTTATCCCTTCTTTGACGTGCTCTCACTCTCACTCACACACACTCTCACTCACACACACTCACACACACAAGCATGCAACATTATGACAGAGGGTTCATCACATTTTCAAGGACGACGGCAAACAGCAAAAGGTAAGAGAAATCTTATCTAATGCTTTTCTGACACATACTGCCTTCACAAACAATTCAAAAAACAGAAGAGAGATGAAGAACCAGGCTCTCGAGTCCAGTGCCGTGAATACTAAAGCCCGTCAAAGACACTTCACAGTCAGGCTGTTAAGCTATATCACAAAGCATAGAGCACTACTAAAAATATGTATTCAAAGAGCTGGAAATACTTGACCTCGGTTTCTGAAATCTGAAAGAACTCCTCTCGGCTGCGCGTGCTTCAACCACGGACAGATATTTTCTGCTGCTCAGCTCACAGACGCCCGGTCTGTCTCCTGTTGCTCCTGTTTCATCTTCTCCCAGAGGATCACTTTTTAAAAAAAAGTGCCACAGCAAAAACTTTGATGAGATGAAATATCTGGACAGACTTTGAGTGGATGAGGTGGAATACCAAACAATGACTCCATGACACACCATCTAAACAGGGGCCACTCCAAACAAAACAAGTCTCACTCACTCAGCTTGCCTGGAGGCAGTGATTATTTTGCAGTGGCTCCTTTGCGTGTGTGTGTGTGTGTGTGTGTGTGTGTGTGTGTGTTGAAGTGGGCAGAGGGCAGAGGAGGGTATGTTGGCTGCAGGCAGGCAAAGCGGCATGGGGAGGCTTTTTGAGTCCAGTAAGCTAAGCAGGGGGGAATTTTACTTCTGCATAGGGAATTAATCGCGCAGCGTCTGGGAGTCTGGGAAGGGACTTACTGAGAAGCTGTGTGTGTGTGTGTGTGTGTGCGTGTGTGTGTGTGTGTGTGTGTGTGGAGGAGGGCGGGGAGTCCCAAAGGCAGCCTATTGCAACGGTACTTTAACAAGGTGGAATCAACAAACTTTTTAACATGGACCTTACTGGCCCTAGCAACGTGTAGAAAGTGGAAAGAGAGTGAGATATATAAAGAGAGAGAGAGAGAGAGAGAGAGAGAGAGAGATAGAGAGGGAGAGAGACGAAAGGAGGAAAGGAAATATCATTTGGTTTGTTGCATCATTTCCGATGCCTGTCAGCTGGCAAAAAATGTTGCCAGGAATAAAATATATTAAAGGAGCTCCAACAAAGAAGCTCCCACGGTCGCCGTTTCATCTGCTGCCAACTCTGCCACAGCATTTTAGCAGCATCTCTGTGTCTTGCAAATATGATCACAGTCTTAGCATAAATAAGTTAACATGTCAGGTTTTTGCTACAGGAACAGACTCTAATTTGAATTTTTTTTTTTATTTCCTCCCTGTCTCTGTAACCCAAATATACTAATCAATTTGCATGGTGTTGGCACTTAAGTCTGTGCCCTCAATAAAAATGGCGTTATTGCTGTTTCATAGGTCTTTAATAACATCATCTCCATGCTCTCTCTGTTCTGTCCTCTGAGACGACTTTCCTTTCAGACTTGTTGTCTTAATTGCCAACAATACACTGACACTGGCAGAGGATGTGCACATTAATTGGACACGCACACACACACACACACACACACACACACACACACACACACACACACAGAGTGAGTTATTCCCCTAAGCCCCTCTTTAAGTTTTGTTTGATTCCTATGTAATTGGGTCTTGTTTGCAAAAACCATTAACCCTTGTTCACAACACTAAAAACTAGTGTTAGAGCACTGATAGAGCAACGTACATTTCTTTCGCTTCCAATTACAAGAAACATCAATCTCTCCATTGCTATGTTATGTCAGGTATGGCAATGTTAGAGAGTGAGATCCTCTCTTAGACTATCTTATACTAGATGAGGCAGGCGAAGAGGCTGCTGCTCAGTTGCACTTCTTTAGTGCCAAGTATTTGAAGAGCAATACAATGTAAAATAATGCTTAAGAACCAGTGAAAATAACCCTGTTGAGTTAAAGCTCAAAGACATGGCCAAACTATCTCAGGATGTATATTTGTTGAGTATGCAAGAGAGAGATATTCTCAGTATGGATCCTACAGGGTTCAGAAAAGTTTGTGTTTGTGAGGTTTATAACGATGGACAAAACCAAGGCTCAAGGCTAACCAGAAGGCCTTGGGGCTTCAGATAAAGACGCTGCTGCTATGTGTACTGTGTATGTAATTGATTCTCTTTCAAGCATGGAATACATGTTCCTATTTACAGCTGAGTTGATATTTCTGTTTTTATGTATACGTATATGCTTGTGCATATGCATGTTGGTCCGTGTCTGTGTCTGCTGCCGTCTGGATGTGAGCAGCCTGAGGGCAATTAGTATATGCTTATTTAGGACGGGCATACTCTCTAGTCTGTGCATGGGTGTGTGCAGCGGATTTTATTTGTGTGTGTGTGTTTTCTTTGTGTGTTTGTGTGCACTTTAGTACAGTATGTTCATATATGTGTTTTGTGTATATGTGTATATTGATTATATTTATGTGACCATTTCTGTGTGTGTGTGTGTGTGTGTGTGTATGTGTTTTCTGTGTGTGTTTGTGTACTTTAAAATAGTATGTTGACATTTGAGTGTTTTGTGTATATGTGTAGGATAAATTGATTATATTTGCGTATATGTGACCATTTTTGTGTGTGTACATATGTGTGTGTGTGTGTGTGTGTGTGTGTGTGTGTGTGTGTGTGTGTGCGCGTGCTGTTCACTGTTGACTAACGCTAGCGGACAGCAGCAGCGCGGCCCCCGTGGCAGAGTCTATCCATTAGTCTGTGTCACTGCCCAGCTCCGGCTCTGCGGATCTAAAGCAGAGCTCCCTGACACTTCATCATTCACATACAGGGACTCTAAAGGAGGCCAATTAGATACATGCAGCACTAATAGCAGCCAGGGGCCTTATCTTATGATCCTTTGACCACGCCACTTAAGAGAGAGATATAGTACATGGGAGCGCATGCACAAAGCGCTATGGGAAATCATGTGTGGCATTATGCACTTAATCACATATGGAAGCCCCATATATGAACAACAATAAAGGACATACAGTGCAATACCTGGTCTGTGCTATTCATAAAGATAATGTAATGTGATGAAATCTGACTGAAAGCCAGTTTAGGAACCGTTTGGTTACATAATATAATCTCAAACCTCAATTGCTATTGTACAGTAATCTTAACAAATGGCTGTCCTAAGCTGCTGTGCTCAGAGTTGGGCTAATCCCAAACCACAGAGGGCCACTGTCGATTAAAATGATTTAAAAGCAAAATATTTCCCATTTTCCCCCCCTCCTTTGGTGCTCTCTTCCAATTGAGTTCTTCCTTAATCTGTCCTTGTTGTCTGGCGTTCTCGCTTTCGTCCCCATCTCCTGCTTTCAGAACGGCAGTCATCAAGCTCTCCAAATGGATTTCAGCCAATATAAGTAAAAACAGATGGTTTGGCAGAGATGTGGCTCATGAATCATCCTCATCACCTATACTTCTTATCTTTCCCAATTTCTCTCCCTCACACTCCCCACCCCGCCCCCCCACCCCCCGTTTCATCCTCCTCTCACCCTCTCCATTCTCCAACTTTTCACTCCTCCCTTACTATCTCTCTCATCTCCTCTCCCATCTCTCACTTCTCACAGTCTTCCCGCTTAACATCAGCAGAAAAAAAAAAAGAAGCAGGTCAGAGCAGAGCAGCACCCGCTTGCTGTGTGGCTGGGCAGAAGTCCTTGACCTTTCGCTCTTGCTCTGTATTTCTGAGCGGCAGTCAGATGACCTCTTGCCTTGAATGCTGAGGGACCCAGTGAACATTGTTACATAAGAGAAAGCAAGAGAGAGAAAGAGATGGAGAGAGAGAGAGAGAGAGAGCGAGAGAGATGGAGAGAGAGAGAGAGAGAGAGAGAGAGCGAGAGAGAGAGAATGATGAATGGAGACAGAGACACTGGAGGCAGGATTATCCACTATATAAATCAATTAATGAATTGTTAAATGAATTGTTGCAAAGAATGTGTGAAGAGGAACAAGGATGGAGGAGCAGCAGGTAAAAAACCCTATGGAGAAATTAAGGGAGTGTATATAACAAGGGGAAATATAGAAAGATAGAGATAGGTAGCTGTATTGGTAGTATACTGTATGCCTGCCTCATTGAACTCCTGGTGCTGTTCACCTCCTATTAATTATGTAGCCATACTCAGGAGAAATATACATTCAAGGTTTTGCAGAGTCAGCGTAAAGTGCATATTACAGTATTCAGAATTAAACTGCAAGAAAAGATTTTCCAATTCTCTCCCTCCAAGAAGATTCACAGGGGATGTATCGCTGTGATGGCAGTTTTGCCTGTGCATGTTCATGTGCATGTGTGTGTGCATGCGTGTGTGTGTGTGTGTGTGTGTGTGTGTGCATAATATACTGAGGAACTGATCATGTTACAATTACAATTGAATGTATATTACACAATATTACAAGTGTGTTACAATACAATTAATTCTGTTGACTCACCGTTTCCTGATACGTTTTCTGATTAGAAGGGACACTGCAAATTATTATAATGAGTTATTTGCGCTGTCAGCTTTTCTGCCAGCTGTGTGTGTGTGTGGTTGTGTGTGTGTGTGTGTGTGTGTGTGTGTGTGTGTGTGTGTGTGTGTGTGTGTGCAGAGCTTGAAATGAACAGGTGGCAGGTAACTCTGTCAAATCTACCAATCACTTTGGCTGGTGAGGTTCTCTGATGTGGTTTCTGTATGAAAACAAAACGTTTCCAGTACTGAGGCTTTGATTTGCGGGTGCTGCTGTGGCGTGACACCAGCATCGCTCGTCTTCCCTCTCGCCAGCATGCAACTTGTACACAGCAAGTCGTGTCAGTGGGTTAAATGAAGGGAAGGGGTAAGCTAGAGAGAGAAACAAATCTGACATTTGCAAAAAGAGAATGTGCTGGAAGCTAGAATGTGGTGCTACACTGTTGATGCAAAAAGGCCCCCAAGAAACTGAAACTAAAACAGCGGCATTTAAGAACAGGTAGAACACAAACAACTCAAATTGTCTATGGCCATGAGGTGGGGAGAGAGAGAGAAATATGGCAAGGAGAAAAACAACATAAGACTGCAAGACGGCAAGACTGCTGGATTCACACTGTGGAAAAGGCTAAAACATTATTTTGCTGTTGATGTTGCAAAAAGAAACCCAAACTGGAGGCTATTTAGGATCAAAACACTTCCAAAAGCCACCTCCAGAGTTTGGCTACACACACTTTCTTGAAGTTTCTTCACTTTTCTTGAAGTTGTGTGAAATCATAAACTAATGTATTAAGAATGCATGAACAAATTTTGTTCACCTCCCTGGTTAACACTTTATTATGTGCTAATTTAACTCTGCTCATGTTAACTGGGCATTGTACAGTTTTGGGTAGGCTTTATTAACATGTTAGTAAATGGTTTGTCATTTACAACTAGTTATTATCTTAATAAACACAAATAATTCTTCATTCTGTAGTGCTGTAAGTGTTGGTTCCACATTAGTTTATGCATTAAATGCATTAACTAACATTAGTTATTACAATCTTATTCTCTCTCTGTGTGTGTGTGTGTGTGTGTGTGTGTGTGTGTGTGTGTGTGTGTGTGTGTGTGTGTGTGTGCGTGCATGTGTGTGTGTGTGCTTGAAGGTGTTCCCTGTTTGTTTTTTCATGAACTTGCAAGTGGTTTTGTTCCACAGCTGGAAGCCCCTGCAGGTTACAGCCTTGCCACTGAGACTAACACTAATACCATTTTATGCATTAAATGGTTAAACTGGCATAATGACATCTGGCTGAACTGTATGTGGTAAAGCAGTGGGATGATAGAGATTATGAGGCAGGTCATTCAAAGGCATTCCATGGCTAATCTGTTTATTCTGTGACACTTGGCTGACAATGTTATATCTGAATAACCATAAGTGCTTTTCAGCAATACACTTTACATAATGTATCATGGTATATAAAAGGAGCTAAACATGATGTCTCCTCTGCATGAATTTGTCATGAGAACTGGCCAAATTCCTAGTCTTCTTCTACATTCTAAATTGTTGGCACTCTTGTGAACTATACTGAAAAAAACCTCAAAAAGAAAATAATAGAAGAAAACATAATAATTATGATAGTAGTGGTAGAAGTAGAAGTGGACATGCAGATCAGGCGAATTGAAGACTAAATTGATGTACACTACCAGTCAAAAGTTTGGACACACCACATTTTTCTTTATTTTTACTATTTTCAACATTTTAGAATAATAGTAAAGACATCAAAACTATGAAATAACACAAATGGAATTATGCAGTGACCAAAAAGGTGTTAAATAAATCAAAGCTATCTTATATTTTAAATTCTTTAAAGTAGCCGACCTTTGTCTTGATGGAAAGACAAAGGCTTTGGAAAGAAATTCATACACAGGCATTAACTTCACTATTTATATTTGTCTAAGAAACACATTTCAAGCATTTAAGCACAAGCCTTTAGATCAAAATGGCTTTAAGATAAAGATGTGGCTTTAAGATGTGTATAAACTTTTGACTGGTAGTGTATATGATGTAGTATATGATGTATAGTATGTATATGATGTAGTTAAACGATGTATATGAAGTATGTATGTGACCTGTACCTGAAACAGTAGTAGTTGTAGCATTTATACAGCAGTTGTCGATAAAGAGTATGTGCAACATTTTTAATATGATAAATAGAATGCTTGATATCGTTTATGCCTTTTATCATCAATGTCCTTGTGTCCCATTCCCATAAGCCTGAATTAGATGAATGAATGGATTCATCTCAGACTCACTTAGATATGGATACTGTGTGTCAGTAAATCTAAAAAAAAAAAAAAAAAGGCGCTTTTCATCACGAGGTCTTATGTTCTCAGTAGATGTATGAATTCTCATTCCTGGCACAGAGCGTAATCAAGTGTTTCATACAAGGCTTCAAGGTCTCCTGGCTTCATGATACAAGAGTGCAAG
Organism: Centroberyx gerrardi; assembly: GCF_048128805.1. Lineage (NCBI taxonomy): Eukaryota > Metazoa > Chordata > Actinopteri > Beryciformes > Berycidae > Centroberyx > Centroberyx gerrardi. The sequence goes on from NC_136004.1 coordinate 21,345,934, forward strand.
GGGAAGAACTACATTAAAGGGGAAAGTATACCGACAAAGTATGCTGTTTGAAAAAAAATATGAATTATGCAGATAAGCTTTCTGACTGATAATGTATCGTGAATATGATTATGCACATAGACATACTTTTTTCATCTGTTGCTTTTGATGTGAAAGCTGTAAAGCTGCAGTCGGTATAGCGTTATAGATATCCATAAGTGTAAGATCTGTCACTTTTCATGTCAGCATATGCCATTGGATTGGTATGTTAAAAAAAAATTATTTTAGTATTAGTATTTAGTAAGTATTTCAGATGGAATGAGTGAAAATGTGTAGGCGTGAGAGGATGGAGACAGAAGATGAGAGAAAATAGGTGAGTACATAAGATTTTCTCTCTCTCTCTCTCTCTCTCTCTCCCTCTCTCCCTCTCTCTCTATTCAATTCAATTCAAATAAGCTTTATTGGCATGACTGTTAGGATACGATGTTGCCAAAGCAGTATGGATTCTATATAGTCATACAGTGTGTCATGTCATACATTAAAATGCAAGAAGGACGCAAAGAAACAGAGGAAAGGAAACTTAAGATGCAATATTATAGATTAACAAAATAGCAAATAACAAAATGGTAAAAATATAACAAAATAGTAATGTATCAAATGTGATTTACAGTCATACATCTCTCTCTCTCTCTCTCTCTCTCTCTCTCTCTCTCTCTCTCTCCCCCCAAGCCAGTGCATTTATTCTCTCTCCCAAAGAATAATGAGTGTCAACAAAGAAAGTTGAGCCTCAACACCCAAGAGGAATCTCCCAATCTGAGCTAAAAGGACTAGACCGGGCTAATCAGAGCTGTGTGAACAATACACTGCACTGATTACCAAAGTCAGAAAGACAGGAATTGTCTTCTCTGGGGGAGAGGGAGACTTGTCTGAATCCTAAACCAGAGAAGTTTGCCTCTTAAAAGTGCTCACGGGCTAGTCTCATCTCCTGTCATACATTATACAAATAGGCACTCACACATATGCACCCATGAAAGACATAGAAAACACACACAGACACACACACACACACACACACACACACACAAACACGTACACGCACACACCGGGGTCTTTATTCTGTTTTCCCTCTCCAGACGGAATTCTCTTGTCTTTTCATCATTTCAGCCTTCTCACCTCCCAATTCCCTCACTCTCTCATCATTATCTTTCACTTGCTCTCTGTCTCCCTCTTGTATTCTCTTTTTGGTCTTGCCCATAGTTTGAGGTGTTCTATTTCCTATCTAACTTTTGTCTTTTTCGCTCTTCCACGAATTCTCTCCTACTATTTTCCTCCTCTCTCGCTGTCTCTACTCTTCGCTTCTCCACTGTACTCTCCTCCATACATTCCTCTCCTAACTTCATTTGTCATCCTTCCTTCCCTGTCTCCTCTTCTCCCCCTGGCTTTTCTGTCTCCTCCCCTTACCTTCTCCTTAGGGAGCTACACTTGCCCTCTCTCTTCTCTTATCCTCTCTTCTCTTCTCCTCTCTTCCCTTCTCTTCTCTTCTCCTCTTCTCTTCTTCTCAGGAATGATAATGAAATTGTTGATATTGGTGTGTGTGTGTGTGTGTGTGTGTGTGTGTGTGTGTGTGTGTGTGTGTGTGTGTGTGCGTGTGTGTGTGGGGTGTGTGGGTGGGGCTTGGTGAGTTTTTAAGTTGGTTTTAGTTATGTGCTCTGTTTTGTTGTGAGATGTTTCATTTCGTCTCCGTTTTTTGGAAACTCTCCTCTCCTCTCCTCTCCTCACCTCACCTCTCCTCTCCTCTCCTCTCCTCTCCTCTCCTCTCCTCTCCTCACCTCACCTCTCCTCTCCTCTCCTCTCCTCTCCTCTCCTCTCCTCACCTCACCTCTCCTCTCCTCTCCTCTCCTCTCCTCACCTCACCTCACCTCTCCTCTCCTCTCCTCTCCTCTCCTCTGACTGCTGCCCCAGACCCCAGAGGTATCTTTGACGATGCACTGCATTAAGTGGTGCTGGTAATGGTTTGGCATACACAACAAGAAACATGAAGTTGGCAGAAAATTCACAAATGGTTGTACACAAGGAGGCGTTTAAGAGGAGATGGCTTCCAACTTGTTTACAGAAAATATGTAATCCACCCGCCTTGTTCAGGGCACATTTTGTGTTCAGGGTTTTTTGGAAACAAAACCATCATCATCACATACTCCACTCGGTTTTGACAACCTGAAGAACCGAAAGATTTTTTTGTTTTTTAATGCTTCTATGATGTAATGAAGTCTTTTGCCTTTTGATACTTCAAAGAGAATTTGCCCTGGTCTTTACTTTGTGTTTTTTATCAGAGTTTTTTGCCCATAGACCAAAGAACACCATCTACAGAAACCACCAGTAGCGCTCCTATATCTGCTTTTTACTTAAGACATACTCCAAATGAACTAAATTTGAACACATTGTGCACTGTCAGTACACAGGAGTCAATATTCTCAGCCGTTCAATAATTCAACCTCTGTCTTCCAACCAGCTGTTGGTTTTGCAATAGAGTCCAGTGTTATACCACTGTTATATTCTACATCAGGCTTTTCAATGTCACTGGCAAAAGGAAGGGCAGAAACTTTTCCAACATACATCATAGTGCTAAGCTTTTTTCTAACTGTGGATATGACTCATTATACAGCACTTACACAGTGCTGTAAAATACGACTACTGGACCCACTCTGTTTCACTGGAAGCTGTGCGCTCGCTAAATCAATAAAGTGCAATGTGTGCGTTAATATGCTTGACTCCCATCACCTTGTTGAGATACATCAAAGATGATTCGCAGCCAATCAAAGTCAAACCATAGATGGAAGCAATGCATTTTTGGCTGTAATTGCGTTGGGCAATATCCAATGGTAATAAGTGCAAAATCTGAAATGGGCAATTTCATTGTCGCACTGCAGTGTGAAGAGGAGAGTAATTCAAACTGCTTTTGACGTATAGTGGAGTTTAGCTGTGTCAGGTCTAATACAGGAAAGGAGGGGAATTGACAGCGCTGAGAGTTAGAGCAATAAGACAGACAGCCTTACATATGACTGGGCTGTAATCATTCACATTGTGGGTGTGTGCATTTATTAATAAAAATACATGAGAAATAGGGTACTTAAGGCACTAGATCACTGGTAGCAGTACATGAGAAATATGATAGATAAGAAACCTAAGGACAATGGGAAAGAATATGGCACAGTATGCTCATTTGAACAGCCGTGTGAATGCACTGTTGCCTACACTGTGCACTTTTCTCTATCTCATTATTATCTATTTCAATATCTACTCCGTCTGGTGCAGATAAGTGCTGCTCACATAAAGATCCTTTGTGAAAGGAGCGGAGAGAAGGAGTGAGCCTGTGAATTTGTTTTCCTTCAGCAGCCTCATTGAACTCTCTCTCTCTCTCCAGCTCTCTGTCTCTCTCTCTCTCTCTCTCTTTCTTTCTCTCTCTCTCTCTCTCTTCAACTCTCTCTTTTCTCTCCCTGAACTGTTACAATTCATTAAGTAAGGGGTACTTAATAGATGGTACTCTCTCTCTCTCTCTGTCTCTCTGTCACTCACACACACACACACACACACACACACACACGCACACAAACAGGCTCTTTATAGTTTGCCTCTCATCTCTCTCACCATTTCTCTTTCTCTCTCTATTTCTGTCTGTCCCTCTCTCCTCAGCCCCAGATGTGCTGTATCTCCACTCAAAAGCGTTTTCCTCTTATTGGGGACAATAAACAGTTGTTTATGGCCTGGAATAACAAAGATTGTCACCATGGAAACTCTTCCATCCCACGATCGCTGAGTGGCCCTTTCCGAGTTCTAAAAGGAGCAATTATCTGATGACATCAAAGACAGGCGACAACATAAAAAAGCGAAGCGTGAGGGGAAACGGGACCAAGCCATTTATCAGACAGGTGGAGAGGGGGTCTGCCTCGTCTTATTCAGATAGGATGACCAGCTTCAGGCTACAACCATTCACCTCAAGGGGCCAAAGATGATAATATAAACACGAACAATCATTCTGGTTGAAATGAGCTGGATTTGATAAAATAAGGCAGCTTCAGTGTATGATATAATGTTAGGCTTACATGCTATTTTAAGGCAAAAGACTAGCATGCAATTGAAGTTCAAAGTGAATGAAGTAATCTTAAAATTGTAAAATAATGACTACATATACTATACTATACCTTGTAAAAGAATAATGTTGAACCATCCCCGTTAGTTGGGGGCTATACCTCCACATGATTAATGCATTTCTCAGTCACAGACATTGTACATCCATTACATTGCTTGATAACATACATGTACCAATCTATCTTTGAGTAGCCAAACCCTCTTGCGTATTGTTATGGACTTGTTAACTGACAGCCTTCTGATTTCTCATGTGAAATTGGTCACTTGGGAATGTAAATAATACACTAAGCACCATGAAGCATACTGAGTCATCACCTCTTCATCTCCCTTTCATGTACAGCCAGTGCTTGTGGAGGACTGCCAATGCTTTTGTTTGTGGATAAAGAGAAACTCCCTACAAGATGTTTTGAGACCAGTGTCACAGATAGTAGTTTTACAATATAGATGTTATAATGAGCTTCAACCGAACCATGCGGGACTCTGGCCAATTTAACATCAGATCTTCTTGACATTTTCACTCTAACATTAGGAAATTGATTGCAATGTTGCTCCCTTAAGAGCTTCGGTGGCATTTTCATATCATGGGAGCCGAAAACTCTCAGAGATAATTTATAGTCCGTAGAGATGCAATCTCATTATAACCAAGAGATGTTGATCTTCAGCAAAGTTCAACATGAGAAATGAATTGCAATGTGGTTCCCTGAAGAGTGTTTTCTATCAGAATCAGAATCACTAATGTATAGGAATTTGTCTCAGTCACATTGGTGCCGAAAAATATTGAAACTCAATAGAGTTTCAGGTGACATACCAACACATATGGTACAAGAACAGGAAAACCTCAAATACAGCTGTAGATGGAAGTGTAGAGAGTAGCATATTGTGCATAGGTCCAGTGTACGATGAGGATGTTGCCATGAGTAGAATTAGACTCATGGCATAAATCAGGAGAGCTGGATGTCCTACAATCTTGAGGCTGAAAAGTGTCACAGTGTGCAGGGTCTGAAGGTCACAAGGTTGTGCAATGTAATGTCTGTAATTTTGGGCAAAACTCGCCTGAGTCATAACAAATAGCACGGTAATAAATAGTGACAGTAGTAAGGTTTACAACCACTTCTATTGGATGGGGAAGAGGAAATCGAGATTGTGGGGGTTTGGAAGGGATGAGTCAGAGGAAGAGTATGATTACAGCGCACAGGAGTAAACTGTTGAGGTGACGAGTGGTTGTGTTTATTTGAGCAAAACTTAACAATTGACACTGGTATCAGAAGATCAAAATATGTTCATCTTTAGTATAGAATATTCAAAGATTTAAAAAACAAGCTCTTTTGCAATGCAATGATTTGATTGGTATTTACATCTGTTGCTGAAGTGTTGTTGTGTCTGAAATTCAAGCAAACCAGACCCCTTATTTAGCGCTTCACATAAATCTATGTATATTTGATTGATTGTTCTTCTCATTTGCCCTCTGGCAAATGCATTTCAAACTTAATCATATCTCGCTATAAAAATGACTTATTTGGTTTGGTTTGGTTCACAACTCCAATGAAATATGGGATAAAGCCAAAGAACATCATAAATGAGGCCCCTGGAGAACAAATATCTACTCACAGTGTGTGTACACAAAAGCAAAGCAGGCTGCCGGCATCTGAAGATGTCAAAGCTTAAGTTCAACTGGCCGAGAGTACAGGACTGACATGTTTGAACTCTGCTCAGAGGTTCAGCGCCTCTTTGAGCTTCACATCTGAGACCATATAAGCAGCCTGTGGGGCTTCGCTGACTGACAGAGTTCCTGCTGTGGGCTGTGTTACAGACGGCTGTCTCAACATGTAGATGGAGTCAAATAAAATGAGCATCACAGCTTGGTAGATGATGACACGAATCAGTACTATTCAGAACTTGTCTGAGGAGATTGTTTGGTGTTTCTTGACAGATGCCGAGGCGTGACAGAGTAAAGGTACTGCAGCTGTATAGTAGTATCTGATCTGACAGCTAGAGCTTTTGTTTCCCTCTGCACCTCATGATCTGTCCTTACTCCGCCCCCTCCACCTTCTCTTCAACATCATCATCATCATCTTCTTCTTCTTCTTCTTCCTCTTCTTCGTCTCCTTCTTCTTCATCTTTTTCTCCTCATTCTACTTCTTTTAGAAGAGACTTTTGAGTGACAGCCATCCAATCTAATCCAATCTGAAGTCTGATACACATAATTTCACAGCACATTATTCTTCTTCTTCTACTTCTCTTGTTCTTCTTTTCCCTCTACTTCTTGGCTTTTTCTTCACCTTCTTCTTCTCCTCCTCCTTCTTTTTTCTCTCCTCCTCCTCCTCCTCTTCCTCCTCCTCCTTCTTCTTCTTCTTCTTCTTCTTCTTCTAGAAAAGCATTTTGGAAATAACCACTAAATGCTCAATAATTTCAGCCCAATTTCAGTCTGCTCGATTTAGAGTGCACTCTGACTCTTCTTCTTTCACTAAGACTTTTTAATGACAGCCATCCAATGTGATTACAAGTCTGATGCACACAATTTCAAAGTACACACTCTTCTTCCACTTTTTCCTCTCCTTCTTCTTCACCGTCTTCTTATTCTCTCTCTCACTCTGCTTCCGGTCTATACGTTTCCACTGTCTTGACTCTCCCTTTTTTCTTCACCTTCCTTTTCTCCTTTTTGCACAGTGGGGTGTTGGGGTACAGTTAATTGGTATTGGTAAGTTGTTTAGTTGGTGTAGTTTAAGTTAGGAGCGGGGAGGGGGGTTTGTTTGGAGCTGTCAGGCCGGCATGGCCTCCCTCTCAGTCGGGGGTCATGGAGGCGGTGTGTAGCCTACCTGACAGTGGCTCTACGGCAGAGGAGTTGTTGAGAGCAGTTGGCGAACAGGTAGGTTGTTGTGAAAACCAAGACTATGCTTCTTGGATGAACAAGGTTATAGAGTTTTTTAAAAGAGAGTCTGGTGATTGCTAGTGGTATTTGGGTGAAGGGAGTGTTGGTGCCAGTTTCACCCTTATGTGTCTCATGTGCCTCCGACTTTATACCGTTTCGGTGAGTTTGCCAGCAGTTTCCAACTGATTTCTCTCGGGTGTAAAGACCCAGAGATAAAACATGTCCTGACGCTCCGTAGGCAGGTGTTCATTTGAAAAAAACTGTGAGTTTCAGCGTTAAGTTTGGTGACAGTTCCTCTGCGGTGTGCCCCAGCACTGACAGTTTGTGCTGCTTTGAGTGTGGGGATAATGGATATAAGAGGTTCAGGCAGACAGGCAGAGAGACAAACCCAGCCTGTCCAGCCTACAGCTGAGGAGAGGGGGGCAGATAGGACAGATGGGGCAGAACAACAGGCAGGGGAAGGAAAATCAGTGGAGACAAGTCTGGGTGAAGGAGGATACCAGGGAGGAGGAGAAGGGAAGGGTAGGCAGGAGGATCAGGGTGCTGGGGGATTGGAGGAGGAGGTGGAAGATAGGATAGAGGAGCTGATAGATGATGGGAAGGATGGAGGAGCCGTGGGGAGTGATGGGGTTATGGAAGCAGGAGGGGAGCCAGCACCAGTGACAGGAGGGACAGGGGAGGAGCGGGGAGCAGGCCTTTGTGAATTGTCATCATCTGAGTCTGACAGTGTGGAGTGGGAGGAAGAGGAACTGTAGACTGAGAAAGAGCTGAGCCGTTTCCTGAGGGAAACGAAGAATAAAAAGAACGCTGCTTGTCTGCCTGCTTTTTTCCTGGATCCAGAGGAGTTTCTGAGATCTGCAACACGGGCTAGTAGGGCAACAGATGTCAAGGTCTTAACACCTAGGAGGAGGTATAGGCTGAATAAATGGGTCGGCGAAGGAGTTGGGCTTTGCCAAAAGTTTAAATTGGTAGGAAGTGCAGCACAGTGGGCAATGGGCCACTCATTCTTCTGTTTTCTGTTCTCTGTATTTTCTTCACCCATGGAGGTCATGCACCTGGGCACTAATGTTATTTTTTTGCAAGAGATAATGATATGGGTAATGAAGTGGACAGGGGGCTGTGGTGGCAGGGGGCACTATGGCACCATGGCACTAATGCTTTGGAGTACAGAAAGGCAGGTTGCTACTGGTGTGGGCTAGAATCAGAAATATAGTAGGGATTTTAGGGATATTAGGGAGTTTGTGCTTATTAATGTATACATTCCAAACACAGGTAGGGAGAGGATAGCTCTATTTGGGCACCTGAAGCAGGAGTTGTCTGCTCTGACTCCAGATGCAGATGTTAGTGCTAGGGGGCGACTGGAACTGCACTGTTGACTGCACCCAGGATAGGAGTGGGGTTAGCCTCATTGTGGGTCATTGGGGATGTTGAAGAAGATTAGGAGCAGTGATCTGATAGACACTTGGAGACTTATATTTCCACACTGTAAAGAGTTTACTGGGGTCAAAGTAGAGAGGGGGGCAGGGTTACTGCAGCCCGAATAGATCATATATATATAGATGCATGTACTGTATATAGACACTTCTACTCCACATTGTATGGAGTGTGTGGACCTGTTGTTCTACCACAGCTCTCTCTCTCTCACTCAAAGAACTGACTTCATCTTTTAATGAACTGTCCAAGGCTGTTTCCCGAATGGTGCTTGGTTGTGCCTTGGGATTTTATTGGACTTTTATAAGACCTTCTGGGACATCATTGGCCACGATGTGTACTGTGTTTTATGTGAATATGTGGAGGCAGGAGAATTTCCGATGAGCTGCCAGCGAGCAATATTGTCCCTCTTGCCCAAGAAGGGGGACTTGAGTGACTTGAAAAACTGGAGGCCGTTAGCTTTGCTGACTGTGGACTACAAACTTGTGGCCAAGTGCCTTGCTAATAGGCTTAATAAGTACATACTCTGTGGTCCACCAGGACCAGTTCTATGGTGTGGCGAGCCACTCAATGTTGGACAATTTGTTTCTCATGTGGGACATGCTGGATCTTTCTGGACCCTGTAATTTGAACTTTGGTACAATAATGCCTCATGTTTGATAAAGGTGAGAGGGGGCCTGAGCAGACCAGTCCGGGTGAATCGGGGGATCTGCCAGCGCTGTTCATTTTCAGGCCAACTTAATACCTTGCCATAGAGCCACTGTTTTGTTTTCTCAGGGAGAAGTTGCAGGGGGTAGGTGCAGCTGAGGCAGGCCAGTTTTTCTATCTGTCTATGCAGATGACCTGACTGTCCTAGTTAGGGATGAGCTGGACATTAGGGCAGTGGAGAACTGCCTTAGGACTTATATGAGGGCTTCTTCTGCAAGGGACAACTGTGGGAAAAGTGAGGCTCTGCAGTGGGGACTTGGAGGGGTGGTTCTCCTCCAGAGCTGCTAGGTGGTCTCCAGTGGCATGAGATAGGACTCAAGCTGCTGGGGGTATACCTGGGTTCAGGGGGAGGGGTCTCTAGGAATTATATTAATGTAAACAGTGCAGAATTACATTCATCATTTTTAAACTCTGACTGAAATGAACACAAATTTAATTAGTCTATGAAAGTCAACAATTACTTGCTTCACCCTGCATGTGTGTTTGTGTATATATATCTTTTTGGCTGGACCGCAACAGCGGGGCCAGCCCTATAAACGCGAATGTCTGTCACTCACTGACTGACTGACTGAGTGATGAAGTTACACCATTGGTCGGCCGTGGCACGTGGCACATCATAGGATCACAGAGCCAGAAATTTCCCACAGAAAGTTTCCCACAGTAAGCAGGCTGACCAATATCATGCATGTAAGCTGAAGCTAACTGAAGCTAAAGTAGAATCTATATAATTATATCATATCGCCGTTTATTTCGATGCATATGCGCGAGCTCAGTCCACCTGACAGCCCTCTGTTCTTTCGCCCGAGAGAGAGACACAGACAAGCATGGAGGTTTTCAGCGCGCCGAGGGCTTACTGCCAAGCTTCCCGGAGTTTCCCGGGGGCACGGTTCCGGCCAGTGCCGATAGCTGGGTGCTGATTTGTTCCCGGTGATCCGACCGACATTTCGGCGGGGGTCCCGACGCCGATGCGTCACCGGTGTCCGGCGAACGGCGTTTTCGGCACCGATGGGTACCAGAGCGGCTGGGGCTTGGATCAGGAGGATCAATGCGTGGCACACCCATACACGGTCCAGCCATATACTAGGTTTTGACCTAGTCTTGTTTTTTATTTTTTCAAAAAGCTTCATCCACCCCAGCTTCATCAAAATGAGGCCTGTAGTTTCCTAGATATCAGGTGTGATTTATGCATAGACATCTCCCGCAGCCCCTGATATGGACGACAGAAATACTGGTATAATAATGTTCAGTAAGCTACACAGTGTCAAAATTGCTATATCCTTGTGTTCGCTGGTTGCAGTTGACATTGTGTTGATTGCATTGTGAGTGGACTGATGCTATGCACTAATCCAGCTGCTCTTTGATGTTTAATCCATTGGTTGTTCATGTACTGAAAGCGGTATATACTTACACTTGTACTTGTAATCCACACACTTGTAATACACACACACGTGTAATACACACATTCACACACGTGCACACATACACACATCTGAGTGTGACTTACCATCTGCCATAGCATTTGTGACTTTGCCTAAACCCCTGCTGTGCATTAACCTCCCTGTCAACCTGTCGATAAAAACCTCATCCAACCACGTCCATGTCTATACTGCTCCCTGTAAAGAGAAATGAGGAAAAGATAATATCATGTCATAAGCATGACCCAATGGCAAGTGTATGCGTCTATGTTCTGCTATTTCTATACATGTGAGGACCAGCTCTGGTTTGGTTCCGTTCATAAGAAGTGAGGACTTTTGGTGGAAATCAGGACATTTTGGGCGGTCCTTACTTTGAAAACAGATTGTCATTTTAGGGTTAAAGGTAAAGTCTATATTTAGTCTTAAAATTAGGATTAAGTTAGGTTTATGGAAAAGATTATGGTCAGACATATATGGGTGAGAATTAAGGTTAGGGTTGGGGAATGAATACAGTCAATTCATTCCATAAATACCCACTAAAGAGCACATTAATCTTAGATGGCCTAAGCCACATGCATAAACATGTGTGTGTGCACGTTAGATCATAGCATTCGTCAGTGGGGGGAAAAGGGCTTATTGGAAGTGGAGTTTATGGAGTTTACTTCTTATATTGCTTTGAGATAAGGGAAGCTTATGTGAAAGAAAACTGTTGGACTGTGAGCAATGTTTCTATATCCTTACATTTACTCTGAAAATGAAATTGTCTCGGCACACACAAACACGCACACACACACACACACACACACACACACACACATAAATACGTGCACACACACGCGCACAAACACTTATTATGAGCAATCTGCATACTCTATATTCGCAATAGAATACACCTGCAGATTATTGTGCATTTAGAAACGGGTTTATAAATAACTGCGGAGGGAAACGATCCAAGTGTAAATGGTTATATAAATCTCAGGCTTTGATAAGGAACCGCTGTATAGCATCCACCCCAGCAAGCTCTGACTTTCAGACAGCGCTTTGGGATTCATTTCACTGAAGATACTATACATTTCAAGTACATACAGTTATACCCTGCTTTGTTCTCCAGATAGCATCTCTACATATTCGTGCCCATGCCAACGCATTCATAATGCATAAAGTGATAAAAAAAAAGTGGGGGTAAAGAAAAACAAGACATTCTATTTCACATCTTCCAACTACTTTACACTCTACTCCCTCATATTTTTTCTGTATTACTCTCTTCCTCTGTCATTCAATCTATTAATATATCTGTCTTCCTTATGACTGCATCTCTTTATAGGTCTACTGAAGTTTTGTTACAAGGACTTTCACTTGAAAATGCAATCAGCTGTAATCTGTATTCACACTGGGGATATGAGGGGATGGTAATAAGAAATGAAATCAGTGGGAACTGATGGCAGTGTTCTTCATCTGAGTTTGTGGGATGATGGAGAGGTGCATGTGTGCTCATAGACACACACACACACACATATGCACACATGCACACTCTCGCACACACAAACATTTACATACACATATACACATGTGTAAGGATATATTTGGGGCTCAGACACGTGCAACACCCCCCCCACCCCCCCACCCCCCACCCCCCCCCCCCCCCACACACACACACACACACTTACATATACATACAATATCCAAACATTCACACAATACAAAAACTAATACATGCATCCCCCCATATTACCTCTTCAATCTTGCTTGACTCTGCAGGAGGACTTCATACATCACCCTGTCCTCTTTTTGCACTCTAATCTCATCCACCATCCCTCTCCCCCATTCCCCTCTCTGCCTGCCTATCCCCATGAGAATGCTCTCTTAATAATTCTTTCATCCTATACATGAGCCAGTCATCTTGTTCTTTTTCTCTCATCTGTAATCTTGGATTACTTTGATATTCTTGACTATATTGCATCCCAATTGCCTATCTTTTCTAGCCATCCTCCCCAGCTCAGGAAGACAAAGGGGAAGAGGGGCAGATGCTCGCGTTAGTGTAGCCATTGCTCTCACAAATATGGATCTTGGCGTTGTTACAACGTTGCCAGAAAGCTATTGTGTTGCTGAATTCCCCTGAATTCCTTGAAATATTCCCCTCCTGTAGTTCTAAACAGCAACAGCAACAAAAGCACAGAGAATGCTTGCTCCAGAAACGGAGAGACATGCAATGTGCTCCCAGTTTTTTACCAAATGTATTTCCTCTTTGAGAAAACTCCTTAAAAATAATTTGAAAACAGTTATAGCAATAGTTCTAATAGTTCTAAATTAAGCAAACTGAGCCAGAGCATAGATCACTGACATCACTCACACAGCAGGAAAGAACAAAGTGACGCTTTGAAAGAGTATTAAATCTTTTTAAATGTCCTCCACCACTGAATGCAGGCCAAACATTAAGGCATCACCTTTTGTTTCAACTCTCATCATAAGTGGAAAGTTACTTTTCTGTTGATCCTGTCAGTCTGTGAAATCGGTGCTCAATCACGATTCAAGAAAACCAAGATGCACTTTATGAGAATTATAATTGCCTTGTGGTTTCGAATCCATAAGCACCTTCTAGACAATTTTCTTTTTTTTTTTTTAACCTTTTTTTTCAAATAAGACAGCGCTCTGGTCCGTTTATTTGAAGACTTTACTGTTGAGTCCCCCCCTCTTCCCGACTCTGCTAAAATGATTTACTGGCTGGATTGGCACAGCCTGATTTCAAGGTTGGTTCACAAGCCCGGCTCGTCTGATTATTCAGATTATCAAAGCCCTGCCAAAATCAGAGGGGAGCGAGTAAAAGGGAGGGAGAAAAGCACAGCAGGATGGAAAGAAGGGAAAGCGGGATAGGGTATTTTTAAATCAGCTCCCTAGATAGAGTCAAGAGGTTGACAGGTTTGATGGAAAATTGAAGTGGAGTCAAAAAATAGATTCTTTGGTCTAAAAATGTGAGACTCTTTGTAATCTGTTTTAAACTGATAGTGTTTGGAATAAAAGTGGCTATAATATATCATGTGAATACTACTTTTCTACCACTCTTTTTCTCTGAACGCAGTCTTTGGTTCTTCAGTGTAGTTGTAAAGCCTCTATATAAAGTGACATTTCTCAAACTCAGGATACCGCTGTCAGTCCTTCCGATATTGCAGAGCCAAAGGCTGTGACAATTACCAAACAACACAACACCAGCAGGAAATACACTGTTCGTTCGGGCATATTACTGCCATGACCATTTATTATTTGGGCGGCAGGATGGTCTAGTGGTTAGTGAGGTCGTCCCCCAACCAGAGGGGCTCAGGCTTGATCCCCAGAGTGGTCACGTCATGTCATGTCAAAATATAAGCAGAATATTTAACCCCTTATACCTGCTCCTGGGGCGCCGCCCTGACTGGCAGACCCTGTCAGTCAGTCTGTTGGTCCCAAAGAAACTATGTAAAAAAAAACACCCCTGCACATGTAGAGCTGCGGGATACAGAGATACAACACCTATAAGTGTGTGTCATGTGTGTGCAATGTGGATGCCATGCACTTCAAGATTCACCCCCTCTTGAGACTAAAATCATTTATAGGCCTTCTTGTTTTTTGTCATTTGTGTGATACTGCTATCAGATTAGCCTAGATGGGAATTATTGAAAATTGTGAATGAACAATTGATATAGTTGGGTTTGATACTTCAAGCTGTTCTATTGGTCAGTTTCACAGACACAACAGGTGGTGAGCTTGAACTCATTATTCACATGCTCTGACTTTTTCCATTACGTCGGCAGTTTATATCGATACATATTATTGCTGTAGGTCCAGGAACTGCAGCAGCCTTTGCAGGAAAATGTTTCTACCTGAAATCCAATTACCTCTCTTTGTTATCATTCTGTGAGAGTTATTAGAGTTTTATTCAGGGGGGTAAACTAATTTGAAAATGGAGAGAGGTCTCACTGGGATTGTTTATGTGTGTGTATACGCACGGACAATTCCATGCCATGTGTGTGTGTGTGTGTTTGTGTATGTGTATATGGATGCATTGCTCACTAGAGTCCTTATCAGGGACTCACAGTCAAATGAGTGGCCTGCCAGTGACTCCTCTAACTGCCTGGCTGGTTGGTTGATGATGATCAATAACAAACCAATCCATGGTCCTTGTGTCACTGCAGCATTTTCTGTAACAGATGAGCTGGGTACTCTGTCTGTGTGTGCATGCATGTGTGTGTGTGTGTGTGTGTGTGTGTGTGTGTCTGTGTGTGTGTGACAGGCCTGTTAAGATCATTCTCCTGTGACAGGCCGTTAGCTCTCCTCCCTCTACTGACAAAGTCAACTCATTGCGCTCTCATTTCACACTCGATGGCAAAGGGAAAGGAGGGAAGATAGGTGGAAAGAGGGAAGAGTGGGGAAGAGGTAAAGAAAAGGGGATGAGGGAGGGGAGTGGAGGATGAGGAGGAAGGATAGGTTGAAGAGGGTTAGATAGGGACGAAGGAGGGCTGATGAGTGAGGTGAGGGGGGTGAAAATGAGAAGATGAGATGAGAACGAAAGGGAAAAGCAAGGTGAGGAGAACAGGGTGAGAAGAGAGGAACCCAAAATAAGAGCAGTCATTTCCTCACCTGTTTTTTATTTAATGTTTTTTCCTTTGTTTTCCCATATACTGTATGTTAAATTGCCAATAGCTGCCTGTATTTTGGCTTGGATCTTGTCATTCTATGTACATAAACAAACCCGGTAAGCTGACAGAGGCACTTAACACATCAACACAGATTTCTCATTCTGTCTCCCATGGGTGTAAGGGATTGGATTTCATCGTGTGACTGAATGCTCTGAGCGGTGTGCTGTTGTTTGAGCTGATTGAGTTACTCTGAAGAAAACTGACAACGGCTGGATGTTCGACTACATAGTTCACTCAGTGTCTGTGTGCATGTCTGCAAGTGCAACATTTTTTTTTTAAACCTTTATTTATCCAGATTATCAAAAGTTTAAAGACAGTCTGGTCCCTCAGAATTTCAAGTTCAATTTCAAGTCTGATGAAGAGCCACTGTGTTTGAAACATCACTTCTCTGGTGCATTAAAAGAATTGAAGGGATTTTGTACCCAAAATAGTAGTTCTTGAGTTGTGTGGTGATATTTTGGATACACAAGATGATGTGTCGAGCATTGGTAAGGACAGCAAGAGGGAACACAGTGAACTCATACCACCATCTCAAATACAACCGCAAAGAATATGAAGAAGGTACAGCAAAGCAACCTGAAACGAATAATGCTAGCACCCCTCAAACAGCCATCATGACAAGTCTTCCCGGCACCATAAAGAGAAGATTCTTTTTTTGCCTAATTTTGTCCTGATAGGTCAAATCCTGTAAAATGTAGATTGTAGGTGAGAGAGGATGGAGGAGAGAGCAGGGGAGAGTAGAGAGGGAGCAGGGAGAGAGCAGCAGTGTGAGAGAGCTATTCAGTTGTTGAGAGTGGTGTTAATCATCTCGGTTTAGTTATCCTTTGCATAAATTTGCTGGTTTTATTGTGACAGCTTTACAGTTTGTATGAAGGAAAGATTTCACTAATGGTGGAAAAACTTATTCTATATCATGCGTATAAGCTATTCTATTCACAGCTAGTTTTATAACAGAATGATGTACTGTGCACATAATTCATGGACATTTCTCATTTGCTTTTACCCACCCAGATTGTGTCCAGAATTCAGACCAACAACCTCCCAGTTAAAAGCCTGCTCCTTTAACCTTTAGCCTACAGTATGTTTGCATCAATAACTTTGTGCTGTATAGCTTGAAAAAGTGATCGAAAAGTATCGAAAGAGAATATTGAAAGAGAAAGAATTTCCCTGAACTCACAAAAGAAAAAAGAAAAAATATTGTAACCTCTCTGGGGCCTTAATTAAACATCTAACCAAATACTTCAACTATAAAGCCAAAAACTTCTGCTCATTAGATATGCAGACGGGGCTGTATTGATAAGAAAACTGCAGTTTCAGCATGTTCAACAAAGAGCTGCTAAATGAAAACTTTAGGTATCGCATCACACAAAATACTCAGAAAATAAGATAAGATAATTACAGAAAAGCATGCCATGTAATATATAATTGCTCTAACTTTCTGGCGGCTTGTTTGCTTATACCACAAATGATATTGAGTGCAAAATGAGGTCTGTTGGCTACATCGGAGCTCTACTTACATCTTTACTCCAACTAAATACATGTCTTATCAAAATAACAGCAGCTAAAAGCAGATGAAAATCTCACCAGGGATCCATAGTAAATCACTATTTTCTTGGTCTGTGACAACATACAAGAATTGGCTTTAAGACAATTTACATAGCAGTCAACAGCAAGATCTAAAGAAGTGCTGTGCTCACTCTTTTTACAGCTTCTCATCTTCCCCATTTACAAAACACATGAGTAAGTGGACAAGGCAGCTCAGCTACTCCATCACCATCACTCATGTTAAGTCAAGTGAGCAGTGGTGGCCTAAAGGTTAGAGAAGCGAGCTTGTGACCGGAAGGTCGTCGGTTCAATCCCCCCGGACTGGCAGGATAAATCTGGGTGGGGAAAGTGAAAAGCAGCGCTTGCCCCTCCCTCATTACCACCACTGAGGTACCCTTGAGCAAGGCCCTTAACCCCAACCGCTCCAGTGGAGCTGCTCAGTGGCAGCAGATTAGACTGTGGTTGTACTGATCAGCTTCCAGGTGTGAATGTGATCAGGGCGTTCCTGAAAAAGAGAGCATTGCTCTCAGTGAAACTCCCCTGAATAATTAAAGGTGAAAAAAAAAAAAAAAGTCACCTTACCACAGACTGTTTTGCCCTCCTCAGGATCAGGATTGGGGAGTAAAAATGTATGTAATGTAAAGGGAATCAAGAAATCTGATAACAACTGATACTCTAATCTGTTATTTATTGTAAAAAGACATTTTACAAAGATTACAAAGCAGAAAGAAATAGCTGATCACTTGGATTACTCTGCAGTGTTTGTGTGGGGTAAAAAGGCATTTTGATTTTGGTTTCAAAGCATCACTTTAGAGAATATGAAATGATAGCTAGTCGTGGTTGTAGATCATGATAATGGTGCTACTAAAATTTGCAGTCTGTAAATTTAAATAATAATAGTTCAGTCAGACAATTCACGTATTTAAACATGAAAAAAATATTGGGAATAAATGAAAATTCTGATTGTATTTTGGAGTCAAGGCTGTGTTTCTTATCACTCCCTGCAAAGCAGAATTTAAAGCCAGCCAGAAGTGAGAGGTCAATTGCAACCCTCCATGGAAGACCATGAAGGAACAGAGGCCACAGGTGGATGCTGGGGCGGCGGTGCGGTGAGAGATGCAGTAGTGGTAGCAGGTCGAGCAGCAGCAGAGAATGAGCAAGTGAGTCTGACAACTTAAGCCGATCGCCCTACTTGGTGAAGGCAATACACAAGCTCAGCTGATGTGTCTGCAGCTGCAGCGCCACTCCAGTTTTCTGCCTGAACTATCTTCGCAGACATGGCAATACAGAAGAACCTTAAAGTAATACGTTACTGATTTGAACTCATCTATTTGAATATATAACTGATTATATTTTTACACATAATTATTGATAGAGCTGAACAATTAATTAAAAAAAAATCAAAATCACAATATGAACTTCTGCAATATCCATATTCCTCGCACAGGCTGCACTTAATTGTGTAAGACAGAGAGGTGTCCAAACTGGATTTCTAAACGAGGTGTTTTAGAGCTCCATGTAATGTTTGATCCATGAATCAAGTACAATATTGGTGAAAACCATTCACCATAATCAAACTGAGTAAATCTGGGACACTGACATCTATTGTTTTTTTAACAAAATCACTACGATTTTAAAGTTCTAAAAAATGTATGACAAGAAAAACTTGTGATATGAATCACAATTTAAATTTTCAATATTCAGTCAAATAATTGCAATTAGATTTTTTTGTCAATATCTTTCAGCCCTAATTGGCAAAGTGTAAAAGATTAAATTTTGGAATTGACCTTTCCAACCCTGCCTCCCAGCGTTCACTGCCTGTATTTCAGATATCAAAAGGTGTTTCACAAATGGGACCAGCGACTGGTGACGTGAGAGAAAAGTGACAAAAGAGTCAGTCTGTGAAACGGATCATCGCTCTGGGAGTAGTTCAGTAGCAGCCATACATTTTATATAATCCTGTGAAACAACAACATTTTGCCTCATCTTTCATCTCAGGGTGGAAGGGTCAGGCATGCCAGAGCTGCTTTGTGTCAAAGGATAGAGTTTGAGAAAACAGGAAGAGAGCACAGCGCCAAACTGCAAACATCCAAAGGTCCAAAAACACCCTCTCTTCCCCAGTGTTTGTGTTTGAAGCTCTTTTGTATTACGAACCTCTCTATCTGTGTGTGGAGCAAGTCAGACACAGAGACTGTAGGCCTAAAGACAAACAGAGAGAGTCAGACAGTGTGAGAGAAAAGAGCGAAAGGGTGTGAGAGAGAGAGAGAGAGAGAGAGAGAGAGAGAGAGAGAGAGAGAAACGATAGAGGAAGAGTGAATTGGCTCTGCAATTTTCCAGAAAACCGGAAGAGGGATTGTGCCAAGCTTCAAACGGCAGGGTCTGTTCTTTGTTCTGTGCCACAGTGTTTGCATTGGAAGCTCTTTATGAAAAGTCTCTCTGTGCCTCAAGAGCTCCCACTCTGCTCGGCACCTCCATCCACATCGATTTATTTCAAGGTAGACTGACAGCACTCCACTTGATCAAGGGATTCAACGGAACTGAACAAATCAAAGAGCTATTTTTGAAGACCGTTAACGTCAAATTACACCATCCAGAAGTGACACTTTCCATGTCGCTCGTTTAAGGGTGGAAGTATAAGACATATGAAAGCTGCATCTTTGTTGAGCAGAGATATAGAGAGACAGACATTCAGACAGAGACGGAGAGAGGGACGGAGATGAGGAGGGGGTACTGCTGCTTCCCTCAGCCAATGCTTTTAGCGAGAGTGCGCTGTAATTTTCTAAAACAGGAAGAGGGACTGCGTCAAGCTTCAAACAGCAGGACCTGCTCTTTGATCCGTGCCTTTTCATGAAAAAAAAAAAAACTTCTCTATCTATGCCTTAAGAGTTTCCAATCTGCCTTCTGCCTCTATTAAGAGACTTAAAATGAATAGAGTGAAAGAAAAACAGAGGAGATTCAGCTTTTCAGAGCACGCAATTACATTTTGCGCTGTGCAATTAGGAATTTGTTCATTTGCATATCTGCCTGAGGCACATACGTTAAGTATTCCTGAATGTGTTTAACCAAAAGGTTCAGAGCACAGGATGAGACATTTGCAATCCCCTGCATCGGGGATGCAAGCAGTTAGGATGGACACAACAGGGACGGCTGTTGTTGGAATCAAACTCATTGCCTGCTGCTCTAGCCTCCAGGACACCCATGAACGCTATGACATGGTTAAGTACCACAGATTTCCCTTGTAAAAATGCCAATTATTCTTCTACTTCTTATGAAACAAAAGAAGACATCACCATGTATCATTTAAGTCCACTTAGGTGTGATGAATGAGCAGAAAATTATACCCACCAAGAGTGTAATCACTTCCTCTATTTAGTTCAATTTGTTTTTGTTTACATGTTTGTTCCTTTATTCTGCATTTGTGGTGATTAGAGGAACTAAGTTACGTAAAGTGATAATAGGGGATGGGTCTGATGCAAATCAGGTACAGATGTGATTAGACCTCAGAGGTGTCCTCGATTCTCTCTGCCATGTAATCAACCTCAGCAATAAATTGAACTTTTTTGCTGTCATTAAATTCACTTCCCAATAAGATGCATTGCCTTTGGTCCTGTTTAGTTTGGTGGACAGTGTATGGCATCAATACTGACAGGGTCAGATCCCACTAGGCACATCCATACTTAAATGTATGCACAGTATTTTTTATTTTTTTTTTACCCTTATTTTTCTCTGTAAACATGAAATGTATTGCTCCACACAGTATGTTCAGTATCATCACAGTTCCATCAGGAGAGACTAGGATGAATGCTCAAATGAAAAACTTTATTCATGACATGAAACATGATGGAAACTTTGGCGTAAGCTCCATGGAGGAACTCCTCCCATTCGTGAAGTTAGGACGTTAGACGTAGGAATTAGGAAGCCCCGCCCCCCTGGGGAGTTCCTCTGGAGCCTGGACATTGGTGGTGATGGTGGAGGAGGGACAAGGTAAGCACAGCGACTGGAATGACAGCAGCATACAGCATAGATCTGTGAGAAGGGCAATAGCATAGTAGGTGACGTGTATATACTCCTGTCACTTAGACGATTGGCTCTTTGAAAAAGAGAGGGAAGTGACTGCTAACTGATTGGTTCTCTGGAAAAAGAGGGAAAGCGTTCGCCAACTCTGATTGGGTAAATAGAAAGCGTGGAGGAACTCCTCCCATTCGTGAAGTTAGGAGTACATCCGGGATAGACGTAGGAATTAGGATGTCGCCCAAAAATATATTCTAGAGTTAGAACAAACAGTAGAGCCTGCTAAAGACGTAAAGGACGGACAATTTTGTGAGAATGTTGGATTTAAGGCCACCTAAAAATTATGATTATGATGATATGACAAAAGCTGGTTTGATGATTCGATGAGGTAAATGGGTGCAATGTATTGCTCCACACAGTATATTCAGTATCATCACAGATGTTTTTGAATCAGACAGACATGGTAAATGTAATAAACTACTTGACAGCATAAAGCCAGTGAAAAGAATGATTTAACTACTTTTCTTCGCATTCCATTCTCTGTAAGCATTCATACACACATTTATTCACATAGACTGCTCAGTAAGTTCAGAGCCAAACAAAAAAAGCTACAACAATAAATGCAACATCTTCCAGAAGATGAGGCAGCCAAGTAAGGGACGCTGCTCTCTCAGCTGTAACAAGCAAAGAGGAGCTTTACACTTTCGAAAACATTTTATTACTCCACTAAGGAGTAGTTAGTTTGTCTGTCTCTCAGCAGGATATCTCAAAAACATCAACGGATTTCCATAAAAGCTGACAGACAGATAGGCCTTGGACTAAGGAACATTTGCTAAGATTTTGGCGGTGTTCTGGATTTTGTATTTGTACCATTGGACGATTATTATTTCTTAGCCATAGCTATGAAATTAACAGAGAAATAGACTTGATTCCAAATTCCAACAGTGTGTTTGCGAGGTCAAGAAATCAATTTAACTTAAAATGTAGGTGATAGGAATGATGTCTTTGGATGCAACAGCAAGTTGGAGAATTGTTCAGCATTGGCTGAGGTTTGAAATGAAATGAATGGAAAAACCAAAGCAATGTTCAAAGCAAACATAAAAAACCAAGTCATATTTCAAAACTTGTGCTGAAACTTCATGTGTTCCGTGTGCCATCCTTTCTCTTTAAAAATCTATCAGTAGAGTTATATTGGGACTGCTGTATGTGTGGGGAGAGGGAGAAAGAAAAAGAGGTGAGACAGAAAGCAAGACAGTACATGCATGTCAGCATGAACGCTTCCCCAGAGCAAGGCTGTAGGCAGGGAGATGTGTGATTTGTGGCACACATTATAGTGAGACCGATAGGCAATCAGAAGTGTAATTTACCTTGTCAGAGTGTACTGGACTTATAAAGTATCTGATTGATTATTGGATGACAGTCAGGGGACTGGGACTAATAAACAGCTTTAATCATTTTGAATTACAGTCAGGAGACAGGTTGTAAATCTGAAACTAGGACAGAGGGGTAAAAATCACACCATGCTGTAGTGTTAGACTTGCCAATTGCTGATGGTCTGTGATTTAGAGATGGCCAAGCCACAGAACACATTAGCAGGCGTGTTAATGATCAAACATATATGCTTGAAATGGAGTCTCAAATTGAGAGATAATCATGTCTTGGCTGGTAGACAAGTCAGAATCTGTAGAAATCTGTTTCATTATCACTTTGGTTGGATGTAGCTTGTGTGTGAGGCTCATCTATAATGTATATTTTCAAAAACAAGTTTTCTGTATCCATTTCTGTTTTGAGTTCATAACATTGGTGTTCTCCAGGAACCTTGTATATCCATTTTGCCTTGTTTTACTGCAATGATGATGAAAATGTTACCTGACCCTGAGACCAAGTCAAACATCTGGAAATGTGTTGAAAAATGTAAAAAGTCTGTTCTAGTTTTAGTTCAGATAACTACTGTAAACTAAAAGTGAAACTACACAAAAAATTGGAGTATAATATGTTATACACATTAAAAAACTACTAGAGATAAACAAACCTTTGTTTCTTATGCTTCTAATCTGTTACTCTTGAAGTGATCCAAAGCTAATCACTTCAACAAATAACAAAAACATCAATTTCAACAAAAAGATTGCTTAATAGTGTATTTCATCTGATAGCAATTATGTCAAATATTTTTCCAGGGGAAAAAAAAATAGTTCATTGTCAGAAGAAGGAAAAACAACAATGTATGGTCATTTGTTTTTGAAGCCACACAGGAAATCCATACAAGTATTGAATTATTGATTTGAATTAGTAAATTCTACAGGGCATGGAGATACGCTCCTTACTTTCCACAGCAAGGGTCTATAGGCAGCATCTCACAGCTGATTGTCTAGCATGGTCCATCAGTTGGTGATGGAGGTGGGGGAGAAACAGAAAGGTGGTCAAAGGCAATTTTCATCACATCACTTCTGTCTCTCAGGAAAGGCCTCCAGTTTCATTACTGCAACTGAATTGCACCGCTGCCAACCAATGGTAGCGCGCATACACTCACACGCATACACACACAGCACGCAGACACACAGGACACACACAAACACTGGATACACATGCAAAGCTCAGTACGCGCAATCGTCCAGTACGAGAAACAGCAGATAGGCAGTGAAATGATTGACAGATTTGGTTCACCTACTGGCACACACCGCGGATCATTCCACACATAGCTCTCAGTGCTCCATGGGGCCCTTATTCAAATCTCATCCGCCTAACCTCAGACCCATAATAACTGCTCCAACATTAAATCTGTCTGGGAAAGAGGATGCTACAAGAGGCCTTAGTGAAATCAATGGGGATCAGCCACACTCAAGTGTGGACACACGGTGTGTTTCCGTAGCACCTAAGGCAAACTTTTGGAGGAAGGCACGCTCTTTCCTGAATACAAATTAAATGGCTAAGGCAAAATTTGATAATATGTGTCCCTTTGGCTGTCCCCCTGACAGAGGAGCTGCTACCATTAGAGAAGCCAGCAGTTCAGGCTTAAAGCCTCAATATAGTTTGGGGGAGAAAATGTAAAACTCTTCCTAAGATGAGGACTGATCTTCTGCTTGTAAAAAAGTGCCACTGCCAGAATCTTGACCAAAATAAGAAAATTTGTCTACATAACAACTATCCTGTCATCCCAACGCTGGCTCCCTATTCATGCCAGATGTGATCTCAAGGTACTTCTGCTAACAAAATATTACATGGACTTGTATTTATCAGAGCTCATTGCATCATATACACTGCCACATGCTCTCTAATGGCAGGACTCAGGTTTCTTCTGGCCTGAAGCTTCCCAACTTTTATTATTATTTTTTGTCAGTTCAACTTACTCAGATTAAACAATGGTTTTTAAATACTTCATGCTCATGGAAAAGAACAGAAACCTTGGATATTTATCCATACAACTTGGAACATCTACCATATATTGATTTTAGAGAAGTGGATAAAATCACCAAGAATCCTGTTATACTAAATAGCCTCCGTATCTGGAAGTTGTCCCATAAATTGTTAGGTTACAACAATCCTCTTTCCCCTTTCTCCCCAATTTGGAAAAATCCAAGTCTCTCATGTTGTAAAGATGACATGTTCAAACCTTGGCATGATAAAGGTGTAAGGGAAATCTCTCATCTGTTTGAAAATGGGACCTTTCTCTCATTTGCTCAATTTCATCATAAATATGGAGTTCCCTCTTCCCATTTATTTAGATTTTTTCAAATAAGACACTTAGTAAATACTGAGCAGGGTTCTCTTCAAGAACCTAAACCATCAAAAATTGATGTCATATTAAACAATAGGGAAAAGACCAAGAAAAAAGTTATCTCAAAGATTTATATTGCCCTTATTGAAAGTTCAATGGTAAATACAGATGATTTAAGACAGAAATGGGAACAAGATCTTCATATGGAAATACAACAAGAGGATTGGTCTTATATTTGTAGAAAAGTTCATAAATGTTCTTACAATCTAAGGCACAAACTAGCTCTATTTAAGATGGTACATAGGGTTTATTATACTCCAGAGAAACTAAATAAAATGAACAGTGAGATGTCATTTCTTTGCTGGCATTGTAAGAAACAAAAAGGCACGTTCTTTCATATGTTTTGGTCATGTAATTTACTTTCTTTTTTTTGGAACTCCGTTACCAAGATAATATCACAATGTTTACATGTATCTATGCCCTTTTCACCTCGTTTATGTCTTTTGGGTACTAGTATGTCTGACAAGTGGAATAAATATGAAAGCAGGTACATAGATCTTGCCTTGTTGGCAGCTAGAAAGTGCATAGCTTTAAATTTGAAAGCACCCAAACCCCCAGTAATAGTCCACTGGTGGAATGAACTCTCAAGCTACCTTACGTTGGATAACATTTACTACAAGAGTAAAGGCAGATCCTCAGACTTTTTTAAAATATGGCAATCTCATACAGAATTTGACTTTAAGAACTTCTTACACCAATGTCAGTGACTATGACAACAGCAGGATCTGAGTGCAATAATTTGTGTTGTTTTGTTTGTCTATTTATCTTGTTTGTTTTTTTTGTTTTCTCTTTTAAACCTTGAGGATATGATATGTTTGGAGTAGGCTCGACCCTCATTACTCCACTGACTAACCTTTTATTTTTCCCTCCACGTTGTCAGGATTGTTATATCTCATCATGTTGTGCTTCCCTTGCCTGGTTTTGCCTGTTCTGACTGTGTGGGGGATTTGAGATATGGGGAATGAGATTTATGTACATATACTCCTCGTGTTGTTCTCAAAAAGATAAGAAAAAAAAGAAAAAAAAGAAAAAAAGGGAAAAAAAAAAAAAGGACTCAGGTTTCTTATCCCAGCACTCAAAAAGAAAACTAGTTAGTAGAGCTTTTTCTTACCAAGCTCCTTTTCTTTGGAACGGTCTCCCTGCTACAATTGGAGAGGCAAATTCTATAGATGTCTTTAAATCCAGGTTTAAAACCTATTTATTTTCACTATAATCGGCCAGCCTTAGCTTTGCACAATTACTGGGAGTAGATTAGTTAGCACTAGTTGAGGTCGCTGCCGAAGGGAAGTTAGTTTGTGTGTCTTGTTTCTCGGTCTGTGTGCACCTGCTCATTCATGTTGGTGTGTGTGTGTGCTTTTGTGAGTGGGAGTAATGACGGCAATGACAACGGTGACTAAGTTGATGTTGATGCCCCGCACCACATCCAGATGTTCACCCAAGCCTTCTCATTCTCTTTATTCTGTGTATTCGGTTAATGTTCCATCTTGTTATCAATATTTAATCTGTGTTTGCCCGCTCAACACCCACTGCATACCTGACCTTCCTGGAAGGGGGGATCCCTCCAGGCTTTTCCCAAGGTTTCTTCCATTGTTTTTCCTAATGAGGTTTTCATGGGAGTTTTTCCTTATTCTCACTGAGGGTCTAAGGTTGGAGGGTGTTGTTTTCATTTAATGTTTCATAATGTGGGTGTTGTGAAGCCCTTTGAGACTGTAACTGTGAAGGTCTATACAAATAAACCTGACTTATTGTGGACTAGATAAGTCTAGATGAATGTGAGGTTCACTGTCTTGCTCAAGCACACTTCACACAGAGACAATTATGAAGGCATATATCATGAACCAGCATTGCTCCATAAACTCCATAGTGTGCTTTTAGTGGTTATACCATCAGCTCTCCTGCTGGTGAGTAAAATTTTAATTCAAAACTTGCTCACAACAATTCTTTGTGGGATCTTGGGCCTCCTTGAGGGGGCTGCAGAGAAATGAAGAATAGTTTTACTTTAGTATATTTTTAGCACAATTAGATAAAGTATAAAATTTACTATGACAATAGATTCCACCATTTCCATTGCGTGTTCACATTTACAATGTGAAAATTTTGTCCTATACCTTAACTAAAATCAAGTCTTTTGAGAATAGATCCATGAGATGGAGCTGGCCCCAAAGGTGGCCTCTGGCCTAATAGTTATGAATTCAGGAGTTCTAGGCAATGTAGTTAAGTACCCAACCCCAAACTTCAGTTCTACCTTCTCCATGTACTGTACGCAGGTGAGGAATGGTCAAGGTACAAAGGTCTCTGGTTTTAATTATCAGCTCACATTCAACACTGAAACCAATTATTTCTGGCAGCCGGAACCAGCAATATACTGTAGGACCTGGAGGGTATCATTATATTGCTCAGTGGGCTAGGTGTGTTGAAGATGAAAAAATTGTGCAGTGATTCTGAACTTTTTGGGCTGAAAAGCCCCCAAAACAAAATTATGACTGCCTACAACCTCTATTAAGTTGCAAATATTATCATTATTTTACAAGAATTTTTTTTTAAAAAGCATTTATCACCCAAAAAAATGCTGATAATATTTTTCAGCTATGCATTTATTAATGTCATTTTAAAGAATAATTTTCACTATGAAACATTTTTTCAAATAGTATTAATAATTTTCTCCACCCCACCCAAAAAAAAAAAAAAAAGATTTACTACTGAAATAGTGACATCATCACTATCGACTGTCATCATATAGAACATATAGAACATAATATAACTGCATGTTATAGATACAGGTGGTATTTTGTAAGATAATTGGTTTCTCTCTCTCTCTCTCTCTCTCTCTCTCTCTCTCTCTTTCTCTCTCTCTCTCTCTCTTGCTCTCTCTCTCTCTGTCTCTCTCTCTCTCTCTCTCTCTCTCTCTCTCTCTAGTGCTTTGTTCTTGTTCCAACCATTATATCTGTGGAAAGGTCATGCTGGGAATGGGCAGCAGGGGGTCGATGTGCCTCATCAGGGCTAAGATTCACAGTTGTCACACACACGCGAGCGCGCACACACACACACACACACCTTGAAGAGTAACTGCATGTTAAAAGCAATCACTATCAGAGGCAATAGTTTAAACGGTACATGTGTGTTTGTGTGTGTGTCTTCAGTTCCTACTATTCGTAGCAATAATGCTGCTCTCTTCTCAGTACTTTGACTTGCTGATTTCTTTAAGAGCAGCTCTGATGTAGTATAGCAGGTTTCATAACCGTAATATTGTTATCACCTTACCTAACCTCCAATTTCCATCTCCAATTTCCATCCCAGCGTTGAATAACACAGGCAGAAATTTGCATATCACAGCACGTACACATACTATACCCTCATGTGCTCTTGGACTGATAAGGACAAATACACGTGCGCACACACCATATACAAAAATCCCAGTGTGTGTGTGTGTGTGTGTGTGTGTGTGTGTGTGTGTGTGACTCAGGCAGTATCAGTCTGCAGTGATGGATCAGGTCCCAGTGTTCAAGTCCGAGAGCATCGGTCTCTCACACGCACGCACGCATACACACACACACACACACACACACACACACACACACACACACACACTTTGGAACAGGCATTCTCTCAGTGCATCAGAGAGGTACCATGTATCACAGATAATAAATGACTGCGGGTCTCCTAGACCAGGAGAGATAGACGAGCGCTGTCAGAGTGTTTATCTGGAAAGTTCCAGAAACTGTCCACAACTGTGTGGGTCTCTTAAGTTCGAGAAACTCTCTGAGCCCAGAAACTAGGGAAATTGTCATCATAATCATCATATTCTTATATATCTTGATTTTTATATTGCATACATCATTGGAATGCCAAACTCTTTCCCAGGCTGGAAATTATCACAATGCAAAAAAGAGAGAGCGTCCAAGAATAAATAGGTTTTACTGAAGTAATTGCACACAGAACAACACAGTGGTTTGTAAAATGTGATACATCTTCAAATAACTAATACTTAAGGCACAAATACACCACAGAGGGTCGTCTTCAGGCTGTGCCTAAAGTGCTTAGGCCACTCATTCAATATCTGCCTAATGGGGTGTTTCGGCGCATGTATATATAGGTCCCCATGGCTGTGTGTTGTACCGAAGTGTACTGATTGAAAGGGATTGTAGGTTATGGATATAACCACTGTCCCCTGAAATCGGAAAATGAGATACAACACTAGTTTTCCCCTCTCCGCCCTGTCCTGGGCTCGGTGAAGACGATGAGGAAATGAGCCCCCAGCAGGTGTATTTGTAGGATAGAGGGGGGCGGGGCCTCTCCACCTGTCAGGGGTCTCATTGGCCCCTTTCAAGTGTGATTGAAAGGTTCTTCATGATGCGTTTCACAAAA
Organism: Centroberyx gerrardi; assembly: GCF_048128805.1. Lineage (NCBI taxonomy): Eukaryota > Metazoa > Chordata > Actinopteri > Beryciformes > Berycidae > Centroberyx > Centroberyx gerrardi. Next base: position 21,374,848 of record NC_136004.1, read on the forward strand.
TGCAATCCCCATAGCTGTGTGTTGTACCTCGTTTCCCTCCTTCAGGGAACAGTACAGTCAGGCAATGCACAGATTGGTCTGTAAGTCTGTACACTGACCGTTTTTTCCACATAAACCATATACATAGCCTTACGGTTGTTCAACCATGTTTTAAGGCTAAATCTTTGAGATGAAAAAACAAAAGGGGATCTCTGTTCATTGTGTATTTTATAGAGCACTCAAGAACTAATGGTAGACAACAGCTAAATATGAGATTCTAGTAAATTTTTATGCTGTCAAAGGTTTGTTTATGTTTGTATTGCTTTTATATAAAGGAAAGAGATGCTAAATCCATGCTGGATTGCTATGCTGACTCAACCAAATGAAACAGAGACATGTGTTCAAGTAGAAAAATAGACTACTGACTTTCTTTATTTTCTTTAAAATATGAATGTTTTGTTTTCTTTAATATCACAAATCAAAAGGAATGGGATTAGAGGTTGAAGGCCCAGATCTGACAGAGCTGTAGGCTCTGCTACCACCAGAGCTTATTCACACCGTGAGCATCAAAGCTGAAACCCAGTAATAATCTGTACACCATTGTTATCTCCCACATACCAGTGAACAGAGAGGGATTCCTTTATGGTGATGAGCCTCAAACCAGCTAGGGGAGAGTTAAGGAAATTCTTAAGATACAAAGACAATGTACGATGTTATTGCAAAACCCCAGGTACAACTAACTCAAATGCAAAGCAGCAGCTAGCAGCCTCAGCCACAGCAAAGACTTCCTGCAACACAACACACAGTGAAATGAAATGTAACATTTACCTCGGGCTATGCCCTACAATATACACTAACAATAAAGCCTACGCCCTGGACTAGTCCCCACGTTTCCCCTGCTACAGCACCTCAGGGAGAAAACTCCCCTACAATTACCGCTACATTGTCATATTTACTTTTTATGCACAACTCACCACTTGGCACACTCTAAACAGCACACCACGGGCACAATGTGGCTCCAGGAGGGCCCACTTCAGCATAATACTGCTGCAACCTACACTGACCACCTAATAACCGCATACAGTTTAATTTCCTAGAGGACAATCTAATTTTAAAGTGGGTGTTTTGATGACAACATATAGTTCAGCCACAAGTCTCATTATCAGTTGCTGTTCAGGGCATGAGTTAAGTCATATGTCTGTCACACTATTTTTCTTGCTTTTTCATGTTTTTCTTTGTTGTGTACTGTATCTAAACTACATTGAAGAAAACTTTTCAGACAGTACACATGTATGAGAGCCACTGTATGAAGCCATAATATTTGAGAGTTCATGACTGTGATTATGAGTATTTTGATAAATGTGCTTTGCCTCTAGCACCTCGCACCTAGCAACATCATAATTGTACCCATGATTGCAGGAAATAATGCCTTCTGGGATATTATTGCCACAGTAAACACTGGAGTACAACAGTTATGATAGCTTAAGTTGAAAATGTACAATGCTGGGCTTTAACCCCTGGTGCCCTGCTGTGACAATGAGGTAAAAAGAAGGAATAATTACTTTAATTTCACACCCATGTTGCCAGCTATTATAAACAGTTCCTCATCCCCTATTTATAGACCCTTGGGACAGGCTAATAAAATGTACGTACTTATCCGTACACCTACTAGGCAGTTCAAAGAGCTATTTTGGGAGTAGAGCGCGTACCATATAAGGCTCAGTCCTTCCCGCAGCGACCTGGGTTCGAATCCAGCCCGCTGTCATTTGTTGCATGTCCTCCCCTCTCTCTCTCTCCCATACCTTCCTGTTTCTCTCTCACACTATCTCTGTCAATAAAGCATAAAATGCCTAAAATAAATCTTAAAAAAAAAAAAAAAGAGCTATTTTGAGCCGGAGCATCTCAAATGAACAGGGTCTCCAGGGTATGATAGCATTATCAGAAAAGATTATATTAACCAGATCTCCCCCAGCTGTAAACAAGACCACGTCTTCTTTGCTAGATTCCAGCAGGACACCCCAAGATAACAATATTATGATGCTGTTATCCACATTTCTGACACAACTGCCATAAAGTGCACTCAAACTCAACATGTAAGCCTGTAACACTCATACACATTAGTATGAAGTACTCACACATACTATGGAGGTATACACAGACACAAATACACTCACAAAGACTTAGGGCTCTATTTTCGTGATCTGATGGTACGTGCACCAGATTGACTAGTGTCTCTTCTGACTGATTCACCGCCATTTTCATTTGTTTACACAGGGAATTACATCTTCATTGGTAGTTGCTCATTTAGCAGTAATTTTAATTTAGCGACCCTACCTGAAATGTATGACATTGTGCAAGTTTGTCCTGCACATAGAATGCGAGAAAAGCCCCTTGTGTTGTTGCATGCGTTGCTTACGTAGAGTACAGTATGTAACTGGTATAATCCTTGACACCACAGTTGCACTGCGCTGCTTGATTTAGGATTAGACATTGATATAAATCACTGTTGAGCCTCTGGAGGTGTCGCCTAAACATCTGTGATGGGAGGAGCTCACTTGATAGCCCCAGTGACATACCCAAACGCGTGCACTCAACCCTGTAACATTTAGATTAGGCGGCTGGTGAATGGCGCTGCCTCTCTGATGGTCCTGTAGATTTATGACGGCAGAGCCTGATGTCCTCTAGAGTCACCACTTGAGTTAGTACATCATCCTTTTGACGTCTGAAATGGGCTTCTGTCTGAAAGCTCACCTCGGATTATGGCACAAAGGACTGTAACATCAAATCCTGTGTATTGATAAATGCCTCAAGCGGAAAAAAAATAAGATACAACATTTGTCTTTCTAACTATATACACATGTCAGGATGCACCATGACGCATGGAGAACACTGAAGGGAATTTCAATATCTCCATCAAAGTGTTTTTCTTCATAAAGGGCTTACTGATTGGCTGATTGGGCTATAGCCTTAGACATTTATTTGCCGCGTATTCACTCATGGTGATTCTGCACCGCCCACACAAGGACCTCAGTTTCCGTGATCAGCATACTTAAAAACTGATAATCACATTGTTTTGGTCCCTCTGCTGCAGGAAATATTGTCCATCCCAATTTGACTAAAAAAACACTTCTTGTTATCGAGTGCAGTGGTTCTCAAACTGGGGGTTAGAGCCAACATAACTTTTCATTTACAAGATGGTTTATTATATCAGGCAGTAAATTCAAACAGTGCCTTTCTTGAGCTTGCACACCCAAGGGGCTACAAGTAGGCCTGCTTTCATTTTCTTTAGCCAAAAAGGTTGAGAACCATTGACCTATTGTTTGGACATATGTTTATTGACCGGAGGATCGTAACCTACATCTTTAAGAATGTGTTATAACATTACATAGAGGAGGGGAAGACTCATGGGCATCTTTTAGAGGAAATATAGATGAGCAATATTAACTTCATCTTAGGTGGAGACCAGCGACTGGGATATTATCTATGTGGATAATCTACTTGGCCATATGAGATGAAAATTTGAAAAGAAATAAAATAAAAATTCTGCCAGACTGTCCATATTCATTGCCTGAGAGTATTACCTGTTTATCTTGGCCTCAATATAGCTGTTGCTTGCAGATAGTCTGAAATCCGCGTTCTAGTAATTTTGCCTGTATCCTCTCAGAGAAGAGAGGGATTATCTTCATATAAAAATCCCAAGGGAGAGATCATGTAGCCAGAGGCAAGCAGCAAATAAGAAACCAAGTAATATTCTCTTAGCCAATGATTCAACTCAAATCCCTCAGGTTTGTGTGAGCTGAGTGATGCACATAGAATTTCACACCCATGTGTTCACGCTTACACAAACTGACACAACACTCACACACACATACACACACTAACACACACATGCACGCCCACATGCACATAGTAGCCTACATTCCCACATGCACATACATACACACATATGTATGTATGTGCAATGGATTGACATTGAGTGATGGAATCTGAGGGGAAAAAATGATTCTAGGCTAGAGGGAGGTTGCTTGTTATAGCGCCACCATCTGGCTAATCAGGGTAATTTTGACTGCTGTAGTATAAAGCAGTTAGGAATTATGTCTCTCTTCCTGTTTGTGCATCATAGTCATCAACTCTGTGCAAAATTCTGTGAAGTTGGCATGATGTAGGCAGTTCAAATATGCTATGTGGACAATTTGGTGGAGATTGAGTCAACTTTGTAGTAGAAAATTTTAAAAAAACTATCAAGGCGAAAATGAAAACAAGTATGTGCAATGTACTGTATTTGTCTTAAGCCTAGGAATCTGAATCTGTTCCATACAGGTCAGGAGTTATTGGCTAAAACATAAAGTTAGTTGTTATTGCGTGACCATTATCATATTTTTTGGCTGCGAGATTGGGGATTGGGGAGATTTGAAACATCAAATTTGGTGGCTTAGGATCTCTGAGCTGCTGATTGTTTTAAAGCAGAAAAAGGAGTTCAGTGTCAAACCCACATGGGTACATATATACAGCATATAGGCACATATCAGCACATATACATAAATATATATATATGTCCATCATGTGGGTTTGCCACCTAGAGTGCAAAATGTATGTACTGTATATATATTCATACATATACTCAAGGTGGTTGTTATAGAAAGAGCTTTTCTATCCACTAATCGTTCTACTGCTTCCTGCTGCAGCCTGCAGTACATGCTGTGCAATTTTGAACACAATAACACCATGTAGAAATTTGGGGTTTGGGATTTTCGAAGTGTGTGTGTGTGTGTGTGTGTGTGTGTGTGCTTGTGTGTGTGTGTGCACATGTGTATGTATGTCTATGCAAACCTGTTTGTTTGTTCCTCTCTGTATCTAATATAAAACACAGCAAACAGTTCCTTCCACCCCTGTGAAGCATGATGATGGAGAAATTCACTTCCCCTGGACGCCCACAACCTCAAATCAGGCCTGGTTCAATATCAATATCACATTTCACACCAAGTTTATCCTGCCTGCACACACACACACACACACACACACACACACACACACACACACACAAAATAACAACTGAAAATTAGATGAAAACTGAACTGAGACACCCACTCCCTTTTCACCCCCTTATACATGTGTTATGCAAACACCTGAAGATGCTATAAGTAGGAGTGAGGGCTGCTCATCCCCCCACTGCACCCCCTCACCCCCCTCACCCCAAAAAAAGGCAAAAAGCTAATGTATGTCTGTGTGGTGTAACTTAAGTGTTGTTTTCCTCAAAGCAAGGTCCCCACGCGTCCTTGAAATCCTTGAAAGTTTGTGAATTTGAGGAAAAAAAATCAAGGCCTTGAAAGTTTTTGAAAATAGACATAAATAGACATGAGTCATTGAAAGTGCTTGAATTGATATTGTTTTGCTGTGCTGTGTTAGAGAAGGCAAGAGACCACATAGTCTGCCATCACTGTAACAGCACAGTTGAGAAGTGTTCACACATTCAAGCCTCTCTCTCTTTTTAATTGTTGTCTGTGAGCTTCTGTAAAGCCTGCTAGCTCTCATTATAAAAATTCTCAGTGTTGTAACAGTAATTAACCTTGATCCGTGTCTCAAACTATGCCGTGTTGGGTCCTTGAATTTGAGGGAATTGGGCCTGGAAAGTCCTTGAAAAGTCCTTGAATTTGATGTTTAAGAAGGTGTGGGAACCCTGTCAAAGGCTTAGTTTGTGGTTGTTCCTCAAATCCTCTAAGCTGATTTGACCCCATGCTGTCCAAGAAAGGCCAGCTGCTGTTAACCTTTCACTATGCATGACTGTTTATGTAAGTGTCAAAGAAGAAAGTTGAAGCAAGGGATTATGTGCGCCTGAGGAGGGAGAGAGAGAGAGCGAGAGAGAGAGAGAGAGAGAGAGAGAGAGAGAGAGAGACGTGTCGTGTCGTGTGTGTGTGCGTGTGTGTGTGTGTGTGTCTGCGTCAGAGACTTCATCCCTTGTCGGTTTTGATATAGTTCCCTACATCAGTGAGACTAATACCAGCAGTCACATGGACTTGGCGCTTCTTTCAGCTGTTGAGACTTGCATCCGTATGCCTGCAGTTGAAATACGAAATAGAGTTCAGTGTCTACCATTTGTTTAGCCCGACGATGACCAATATCCTTATCGTTTCATTCAACACCTCAAAAGTACAGCACAAAGGTCAGCTACACCGCTACAATGTGTATATAAGTGAACTGAAACAAAAATACTCAAATCCCTGAATAGAAACATCTGTCTTGATCACTAAAATGTGTTAAGACATAAGCACCATGATAAATACCACCAGTCACCTCGCTTTTACTCAGGAGCATTTACGAATACATTTTGATAAAGAGAACAAAGAGCTGCAACCCGCCAAGCTGTTCATTGTCATGTATTTCAGAGCTTCTGACTACTTTCTAAGCGATTCAACTTTTAATGTATTCAGTTCTGAGATTGCTTCTCATCTCATCTCAACACTCCTTCCTCCTCCGCCCGCATCTTACCACAGAATCACAGATGACTGTCAATTAACTCCCTGCTGCAAACTTTCTTTGCCTTCTCCCCGCGCAAAATCACTCCGTTTTCTTTCCTCCTGTCAGTGGTAGGAGAGGAGGAGGAGGAGAGGTGTGATGATGAATTCTTCCACAGACAATGTAATCAGAGAAAGGCCTTACGGCAGCTAATTGACTAGGATAGAAGCTCAAAGGTGATTTGGTGTGTCATTGTAGTTTTTGCCCCGTCCCTCCGCAAGAAAAACTCTGCTAATCCTTTCCACATCTCAGGCAGACTCTTGTAGGGAGTGGGCGTGCAGGAGCCGTGCGCAGAATTAACATGTCTGCTATCAAAGGGCTTCAGTCTACAAACTAAAAAGTACGAAACAAAGAGAGAAGAGGTGGGAAGAACAGAGGAAAAAAGATATCCATGCTCAGCACGTGCATATACAGTACGTACACACACGCATACAAGAGATAAATAAGCACAGGCAAGCACAAGCCGATTAAGTGGTATCAATGAAATTAAATCAGAGCAGTGTAGAACAATTCTCCTCTAAGATCTGTTACAAATTACTGGATGTCAACAGGCACTATTGATTTTAATTGCTTGTTTGATGTACCATTATCCTCTTCCTCTCCCCTCCCTTCTATTTCATTACAATCTTAGACTCTCCTTAAAAACAAAAGACAAACAAAACCTACAGGGTTAAGAGGACAAGATGAGAACGATCTAAACTGTAAGCCTGAGATGGTTTTCCAGAAAAGAGGTCTCTGTGTGGGCTACAGGATGATGATATTAAATCATTAGACACCTTTCTACAACAGGGGCGTCTGAGGGCCAACTCTATAATCTAATGATCAAAGGCATGATCCTTGTAGCTGAAATTAAAGCCCAACTGACAAATCTCTGGTGGGAGCAAGATGCAAAAAGAGTGGTATGTATAAATTGGCATGTCAGTATTTTAAAGATAATCCACCCCACATGCATGTAATCACATATGATTAAAAGGAAACACATTAAATGATGAAACTCATACTGAAGGGAATTTAGTATGACGGTGTAAATACATTCAAAGTGTTATGACTTCCCTTCTGAGTGACTTGTATATCAACCAGGCATCACACAGACCCGTAATATCATGAGCGAACAGTGTTGCTGATGAAATCCTTATCATCGACTTGTAAATCCCTTGATGTGAATTTGAAACCTCTGGGCCTACAGGTAATCCAGCAAGGTGTCTGGACCTTCGGGGCACCCAGAAATCTGCTGTTGTGGAGTCGGCCCTGTTTTGGGAGTCTGACAACCTTATCTCTGATGGGAGAGACTGTGTGCCCAAATTTGTCCAGACTTCCCAGACTCATATCATCATGACAAGAATCTCATCCATGAACCTGATCTGCAGTTATTTTTTGCCGAAGTGATTTATTTTCTTGGAATCGTGATTTAAATGCTTGGTCACTATAGTGACCAGTGGGTATCTTGTCTTTCCATTCAACGTTTGTTTTTGTTTTTGTTTTGTTTTTTACTTTAGGACAAGACATTTCAGTACATTTTCATGTACCAATGGTCAAGTCTCCATGTTGCTGGAGATGTTATTGTTTAATAATATGCATAAATGGAAGGAAAAAAATAATGATAAATAGCAAAAACTTACTTGTCTTTTTGCTACTTTGGTACTTTGACTTAAAGGAATAGTTCACCCAAAAATTATAATTCAGTCATTATCTCCCTCCTAACAAACTTTACCCCATTTTCTACTGGCATGGGGGTGAGAAGATAATGACTGAATTTTCATTTTTGGGTGAACTATTCCTTTAACCATGGACTCCAGAAAAGTTGACGGGAAATTTACAGCATAACATGACAGGAAGTGAACAAATGATCTTGCTTTTTTTGCTAGAACACCCACTGACACTTGTATGCCAATACCATTTACTGCATGTATGACCACCTAAAAAAGATGTAAAAAATGAAAAATGAAAGGCATTGTGGGCTTAAATAGCAACTGTATCCCAAATTAGTTTAGCGTCAGGGTTAGGAAAAGAAAAAACGATTTACTTGTTGAAGCTGGAGGCAGCCAACAGTTGTTTGAGTGCTGTTTCCTTTGCTCAGGAGAACTAGGAACTGTTTCACCGCTGTGGACACATTTCTCTTTTTAAATTGCAGTGAATACGCAGCAACACATGAGTTCTGCCATATTGCTACTGTCATTTAATGGGGAGAGGTGCTGGACCTGACTTGAGATATGGCTTTATAGATGTGCCTTTGTACATATATGCATGCATATTATTAATACATCCGTGCCTGTAATCTCTTTCTCTGGCAGAAAAAATGATGACAGCTTTACCATCCAATATTAATCAGCCACCAGCAGAGAGAGACAGAGAGCGAGTACGATAGAGGGGTTGTGGGGAAAGGGGTGGGGAGTTGGGGGATGAGGAGGACGTGGTGCGTGTGTGTGTGTGTGTGTGTGTGTGTGTGTGTGTGTGTGGTGATTTTACACTCCACTTACCCCACTCTGTGATCACGCACAGTTACAGGTACTTCAGTGAACCTGTAACCACACTGTCAAATGTCTGTGAAGAGGCTGACAACATGATTATCAATAGCTGTGTCAAACCAAACAGTCAGAGTGGTACTGTAGTCAAACACAGTACTATCTCTACTATTATCTCAGGCCTTAATAGAGTATATCTAATCAGACTAATAGGGGAATGGAGAGCATGTGCAGCCGCTCCACCCTGCTGGTGCTGGAAGTAATCCCAAACTCCTCATAAGCATTCACGTTGTCCACGGCTACTCTAGCTTTGTATCATTTTTCTTCTCCAAAAAAATGAATGGTACAAATGTGTGTACCTATTTGGTGAAAAGGACATATCCTATGGAGCAATGTGGCAGTGTCTATAGTAATCAAATAACTTGGTGCAAGCTAGCTGTTTCCAACCTAGCTGCAATGATTTTCATCCCTCTGATTACTCCTCATCTTGTCCTTAAAAAAAACCCCACACATTAAAAAACACATTAGCTCACTTAAAGTAATAAGTTTAAAATGTTACCTTTGTTCTTTTGTGGATACGATTTTTGCTTTGGCTCTGTCCCTTCACTTTAATTTTGAAATCTAATATGCTGAGGAAATAGCAAATACTTTATGTAACCAGACATTTGCATAATAAAGAAAATTATAAAAAAAAAAAAAAAAACTAGACACAAAAAAAAGAAGAAAAAAAAGACTAGACTGTGCGCGCTCACTGTAATAGAGACAGAGGCACGCTATATGATGATGCCCTAACATGACTGAAAGATAACTTACATAACAAAACTGTGATTCAACCTAAAATCTGGAAATTGATGGTGAGACAAAATTACTGCTATTATGAGTGTGGAAAGAAATGTCTATTGTAGATTTGAATGGGGAATTTTGTTCCAGCAACAGTCTGACGTCAAACTCCTTAAGTCTATTACCATCTACACAAAATTGGATGATTGGGCACACAGTATAGTCTTATCTTAACTCTTAATACTCTTTCAAATATGATGTGGATTGCTGCCAGCAAAGTCTTCTGATAACAGATAGAGAAGCGAGGAGAGGAGAGAGGAGGAGAGAGGAGATGAAACCTCTGCTATTTACCACGTTGCTACCCTGTTGTTTTCTATTGTCCACAGCCGCCTTACTTTGAGGCCAATAGAAAGGGGAGGGTAGCGTAAATTCCCCTGTTGGTGTAAACACTGATAGTTAATATTGCCTGGATGGTATTTTAGGTGATAATAATATCTGAGATGTCATTCTGCCTGCTTGTACACACTTGTCCATGACACAGGATGAGAAAATAACCAAAACACCGATCCTGTTTTGCTGTTTCTGTGACTGTATTTAAGATGAAGCTATAGGGTGTGCAATTGTGTGTATGTGATGGAAAAAATTGACATAAGTATAAAATTAGTTTTTACGGTTTCTGTCACAGTATTTAAGGTAATTCTTTGGTGTGTGTGTGAGTGTGTGTAGTGCTGTAAATATGTTTTCCTTGTTGCGTGCTGTTGCTGTGATATTGATGCAGTGTTTGCTGTTGAGCTCCTACTGTTTTGTGTACAGTAGGAGAGAGAGGCTCTCCTCTGTAGAGAGAGGGATCACAGATCGTACACTGTGACAACAACTTCCTACACATGGATTTGGAGCATTACAGTGTTTTCTCCTCCAGGGATAACTGTTCTGTCATTTCTCTTTGCTTATGCTCACTTGTTTAAGTCTTCAAGTGCCTTTTGTCTTAATTAATCTGTTTACTAATAGCCACTCAGTCCACCACTTGAGCTTGAATTTTTATTAGCACCAGGGCACAATCATACACTCACAGTAGTACACACACACACACACACACACACACACGGATGAATACGCACATGCATGCTCAGTAGACTATACACACACACTCACAGAAATCAATCTTTCTGTGTGTGCTTCACATTCAGGTTCACCACCACAACAGACTTTTCTATTTCTGTACTTCTGTTCTTTTTCTTTATTCACCTTGCATTGAGCACCATTAAATGGTGAATAACCGATAAGAGGACATTTTAGTTTTATAGTACAACCGATAAGGGCTGTTGTGGTCTTTTTGTTACAGGCCTTATCTACTCTCCTGTATGGCTACCGCTTATCAATGATTCCTTTCCAGACATTTCAAGGGATTAGGCCAGATTTACTGTAGGATTATTTCTCGTCCTGAATTTCATCCTTTTACATTATCAGGTCAGGAATACTATGATAGCATTGGCAGCTTGAAAAAGCTATGTATGGGGAAAAGGAGCTTTTATATATTTCTGCTTTAAAGTCTACTTAAACACTCAATCTATTTCCTATGTAAAACTTACTTAAAGGATAAGGCCGGTGTTTTTTAATGCATTGCTTACCGTCAACAAATCCTATGAAAATAACAAAATCAACAATGCGTTTGCTCTACTCCCGTTACTTTCTGACTTCCCACGTACCATTTTTAGCCGTCAACCCGGAAGTCATTGGCTCCAATTGTAAGCTAAAAACCTTGAAATACAGCTCACAAAGACATAGTTTCAATTTTAAAAATCGCTAACTGTTACCACGAAAAGTCAGGCTGTTGTAGTTATTACCAAATCAAATTCAAATGGGAACAAATTCTTCATTACGCCGGGGACTATTTTCGGTGCTACGGAACTACTTTCCTGAGATCGCAAAGTGTTTACAGCTGGCTTATTAAGTTGTTTGAGGAAAAAGTCAGCTGGCCCGGTGCATCATGATGATGAAATATGTTGCCCAGAGCAACGGCATGGCTCTTTCACCTGTTTTTAATTGTTTTTTTTAATACAATGGAGTTCTATGGCTGCTGGGACATGGCTTCATTGGGCACCGGCTACATGGACGAGACTTGTTGGCAAAACAAAATCATTGCTGATTTTGTTATTTTCATAGAATTTGTTGACGGTAAGAAATGCATTAAAAAACACCGGCCTTATCCTTTAAGGTTACTGTGACTCAAAACTGGTGTCTGAATCAAAATGGTCAACAACTGAAGGTTTTGTGTTTGGTGCCAGTGGTTCCAGGTTGAGTGAGTGTGGTTTGGATAAATGTAATTCAGAATGTCCTTTAACACACCCAACCATGCTCTGAAAAATATGAATGTTAAGGACCAAACTAATACTAGAACTTGTCCATTTGTTCTTCTTGCACTGTATGTGCTGTCTAATGTATTTGAGCGAGACACTATACCGTTGCTTGCTCACTCTCTGTAAGTCGCTCTAGGTAAGAGTGCCTGCAGAAGACCATCATCTAAACGCCGAAAATGTAAATGTTGTATGAATCTGAAAAATATGTATTAACAGAGACAAAATCCCCATACATGCTAGTTTACTTGACAAATTGATCTGATTCTGGTTACCACCTCAGCAGCTACTGTACAGCGGGCTCTAGAGGGGTCCTTACAAAAGAGTTCAAACATTAGCTCTGAGATCAATAAATGGAAATGAAATAGGCAACTGTCAAAAGGAGGAGAAAATCACTGCAGTCGGGTAAAAGACACAAATGGATTGTTGGTGTTTTTCTTTTTCTTACTAAGGGTTTACATGGTTATTTGCATGTTGATTGAGTTTCATGGAAATCGGGACCTCGACATAAACTAAAACCCCATAGTATAATTTCAAAAATAAGTGGGCAATGAGAAAATAAGCATTCTCTTCTTCACCCCTGAAAAACGTGCATGATTTTTACTAAACAGAATGAAAGCTTTTCCAATCACCATAACCCCACTGTGACTGAATACTCATTTCTCACATTCTACTTTTAACTTACATGTATCAAATTAGATTAAATAGCTAGTAAAACACAATTTTGATTGGGTTATACTTTTAAGATCGGCTGATATGAACAGTTAAAAAAAGGTAACGAAGACTGACTGCTTAGTCAATATCTAATTCACTCCAGTGAAAGCTGTGTAACAAGCCTCAATACAGTACATCACAGGGTTTGACATTAGGACAAAAGAAGGGGATTATAGTTCGGAGCAGGGATCCCCTTTGGGGATCAAACAAAACACAGAGAATAAGAAATTCTATTAGAAAGGAGAGACCTGTAATACAGCGCTGCAGTACAAAGGGACAGGTGATTGGTTTCTCTGCTGAAACATCTGAACAGTTTGAAGGCATCGTGCCTCAGTGGTCAGATGGAAATGATTGATCCCATGGGTCACCGGATGATCAATACAATGGACATTTCAATTCATCACCTATGTCAAAAGCCAGTGAAAAACCCTTAAGTATGCCCCCAAAATGCTCTAAATTTCTTGATGAAAAATGTAAAGGCCTGTGAAAATAGTTTTTAATCTTCCAGATTGTAGCCTCTAATTAAGTAAAAGTTATAATTAAAAAAGTTATTAAAGTTGTCTCTAATCTATTTTAAAAACGTATAGCTCGCCCTCAGGCATTGCTTACAAAACTGATGAATGATGTCCTGGGACGGTATATCTGACTTTGTGATGATAAAAAAGAGAAAGGTTGCCAGGTCATCTGCTTGGACTCCAAATACTGGTTTATGCTTGTTTTGTTGGCTGCATCTAGGGGTTTGATTTTTATTGTTTGTACTCCCCACTGCAGCGTAATAAAATAAATACTGTATGAATCTGAGATGAAGAGTAGAGTCAGGGAGCCGCTCACTTGTCCCACTGTGTGCTGGAGAGACAAGAGAGCTAGAGAGCTTCAAACATTCCAACTTCATATTCCCTTTAAAAGAATACGGCATTATACTTTTTTATTGTACTTTTTCTCATCACCCTATAATGTACTTTTCATCCTGTATTCGTTTGGTAACATACTGCTGACAACTAGTACAAAACACAGCCGCTGTAACATCTTCCTTGTTTTTCATTTGTAATGATGATAATATACAGTGGGGTCCAAAAGTCTGAGTTCACTACCAAGAACTATTTTTTTTCCCATCATTTATCAAAAACGAATACATATTTTTGATACTTGATATGCTGGTCTTCAGATGGCGTTGTCACTTTAGGTCTGCCTGCTCTTACTTTGGATGAAAATGACTTGTTTTGTGTACTGACCCCTTAGAAACTTTCAATTTAGCTGCAATTTGGTGCCGGGGTAGTTTTTCAGCACTCAGGAGAACAATTTGGCCCCCGAACTGCTTCACTAAGGTCTTTTGACATTGTTACAAACTGGAAACTGGAAAATATTTTTCAATAGAAGTCCTTTTTCAAAGTTAATGCACCTGCAGCAGCGACAATAACACATAGAGGACCATATTACAGTTTTTTACAATTGGTTACAAACATGTCTCAATGCTAGACTCACTTTTTCAAAACTCTTCAGACTGTCAGCACAACAGAAGTCTATGCGGACCAAACTGTGACTGACTCTTGCCTTGCTTTAACACAAAATGCATTGGTTTAACACAAAAGACACTCAATGACCACAGCTTTCAAAATTCTTGAATTAATTTCTCACTCAAAGTCAACCACCAGCAAAACCATGTGTATCTACAGCCCATTTTGCAAATGCTTACATACTCTTTTCAAAACTTAAATTTAAAAGTTCACAATATATACATACATACATTCAAGTGAACAGCAATTTGCCATCCCATTCCATTGAAATACATTCAAAATCCTAAAAAAAGATGGTTATGGAGACAAATAGTGAAACATTATTGATTGAAATTATGTAAATGAGACCAACCACAGGTGATTTCCATCTCAGTCCCATCTCATTACCACCTATACAGTACTGTAGGTGTGATGTGGACGAAAACATGTGGCCAAATGCAGGAGAGGTGGACTACATAACATGATTTGTATGTTTTGTTTTTTTGTTTTGTTTTTTGAGCAAACTATTACAGTATTGACTTTTGTTTTCCTTACAGCAATTTTCATTTACTCTAGTTTATTTTTGAATTACTTTGCACATTGAAGCTTTTCCTGTTTTCCTGTTGCATTCCTATGACTTGTTCCTGTAGTATACTGTAGTACATTCTATAAAGAGGTACCATTCTTACTGTGTTTTGTAATGGGAACTTTGTTTACTGTAAAGTAAGACAATGTACACATTTCTTACACAATTAACAAAAAATATATATACACACAACAAAAAACTAGAGAGCACAAAATTATTTACTACATCAAAGATTGCCATAAAATGACGCATCTACTGTAATGCTACCTGTTGTTAGTGTTTTTTAGGTAATTGTGTTATGAGTGACAAAGTGTTGCTGTTGGAGAAAATTAGTGCTGGTGTTTTGGTAGAATTATTTGATTTTGACACATTTGTATTTTGGGTATGAAATGAACTGTTGTGCCAAGCTGGTGTTGGTACAGACAACAGTGTGAAGAGTTTTGAAAAGGTGGACTCAGTACTGAGAAAAGTTTGTAACCAATTGTAAAAAACTGTAATTCAGTCAATATCTGGTATTAGTTATTAAAAGACCAAAACAATTCACACTGTGCATTAGGAGCATACTTGTGTTAATATTTGAATGAAATATATGGCGACAACAAATTGAGAACACCTTACCAAATGCTGTGCGTAGAAGACATTCAGATATTTCAATTTCATATGAGCATTTGTCAAAGATCTAAAAAATGTGATCTGTGATGTGAGCCATCACTTTCCCTCTCCTTCTCGCAGAACCAATCATCTAAGTGGTCGAGAGTATATACACGTCATCTTCTATGTCATTGCGCTATTCATGAATGTGTGTGCTGTCTTTCAGTTGCTGTCGTTTCCAGCTGTTTCGCCCCTCCTCCTCCCCTGCCACCACCAACGTCATGGCTCCAGAGGGATTCCCTAACTATAAGGTGACAACAAGTAAATGATCAACTGTCACTTGTCTATTTGGTGCATCTTCACACACTATGTAACCCTAACCTGACCCTATTTCTAACTCTTCCTACCAGACATTGAATATATAGACTACTATTCACACAATTATGAGAATCACTTGAAACTCAGTAGACTTTTTAATGACACATTATAGTCACTTGATAGGAAGTTGAGTATCAGCATTGGAGTATCCAAATAAAGTGTGACCAAAATTTCAATTGTAAAGCAAATGAAAATACTTACATACTTACACATACAATACATACCCTACATAGCCTCTGTTTTGCAATTGATTTTAGGAATATGATTCCTAGAATACTTTGTATACTTGGCAAAGCCCGCATGATGCCATTTATCTATAGCATGTTGTGATCCATCTCCATAACATGCTGGTCAATGCTAATTGGATAGAGTGAGAGGGGTAATGCAGTTTAAATGCTATTGTTGGTTGCTTCCATAAAACTGTCTAACTTGGCCTTTAAAAACCATTAATCAGCGGCCCAAAGCCTGACACTTTAATCAGTGGACTTCCCTGCAACACACATTGCACAATGAACATGAGCAGGACGTATGCACACGTACGGCTCACACATGCCTTCAACTTGTGCATTTAATTACAGCTGTCTACAGGCAAACAAGAACAGTCACTTCTAATCAGAATCCGTACACAGGTACAAATAGACACACACACACACACACACGCTGACACATACATTCCTCCTCTTCCAATACATATGCACGCACAAGTGTGTGCACAAACACACATACAAGTCAAGCACACACACCCATCACAATTCAGTTTGGTAATGAAATGTGCAGTTGGCTCCTCTTCAAGTATCAGCAGTCCTGTGGTGCAGGTAATTGCCAAAACAAAGTAAATGAAGGATTTGTCTGAAAGTAGATCTTTTCACACAGGGAAAGTAGATCTTTTCACACAGGGATGATCCCAAGATAATTAAGCAATTAACATCTCATCATGCTTGGAGTCGAGTGTAAAACTGCTGGGCAGACCCAGTTGCCCAATATTTTAGCTACCATGGCTCAAACAAGAGATCTCAGTGACTTTGGGAGAATAATTTTGGGGTTTGGCAGGAGCCTTGGTGATAAAAACTGCCCAACTTGCTGCTGCGTCACAATGAACAATGGTTAAGATGATATTGCCATGGATGTCTGGCAGTTTCATCAAGAACAGTATGGCAAGAGCCTCACATAAAGCGATACTATGGTTGGATTGCAGTGCATTCCTTATTACAGCTAAAAATGTACCTTTGCTGCAAAGAAAATGGCCAGTGGTCTACTGAGCACTGGAAAAAAGTCATGTGGTCAGATGAGTCATTCTTCACCCTGTTCTCAACTAGTAGATGAGTACATGTGTGGCACATGACATAAGAAGTCTACAGGCCCAAGTGCTTAAATTCCCACAGTAAAGGAAGTAATGGTGTGCAGTGTGTTTTCCAGGTATCGTTAAGGTCCATTGAAGCCCTTAAAGGGTAAGGTAAATACCAATACATAATAATATACAAAGACATTGAGTGATCATGTTCGTACTATACTGTGACATTTTTATCCTTTGCAAGTGGGTTCTTCCAGGATGACAGTGTCCCTATCCACAAGGCCAAGTGGTCGTTGAATGGTTCAGTGAGCACAAAAATAAAATAAAAAAAACCATCTCAAAAAACATGTTTTAGTGTTTCTGATCCCTTTAACCATACACCATGGCAGTAACTCAATTGAGCAGAGGGTTAGAGTTAGGGTTAGATTCTGGGATGGTGCATGGGACAGCACTTTTCACCACGCTCATCAAACATCAAATGACGGAATTTCTTGTGGAAGAAGTGCGCCGCATCCCTCGAAAAGTTCCAGACACTAAGAATCTATGCCAATGACCAATGAAGCTGTTCTGGTACTTCGTGGTGACCCAGTGCCTTAAGACACTTTATGCCCTCTTAAATCAGTTGTAGTCCTGTAGCAAACAGAAAAAGTGCAACTCCATATTGTCACTGGCAATAGAAAGCCACATCTGGTTCCATTCAAGCTGTAATATCAGTGTTCTGCAAAAACTTGTGTTCTCAATTTTGCCTTTGCGCAAATGAGAAAATTAACAGTTTATCAAAAGTTTTTTCAGGACACCAATGTAGAGAGGAACACCCTGCTATACTGTGTAATGATAATCCACACAGTGGGAACCCCAGAGGAGCATGCAAGTTATGGATTAGAGCTAATCCTCCCCTTCTCCTCTATCATGCATTCCAAGGGATAATTAACACAAAGCTGGTCCAACAGTATAACTGTGGCTCCAAATCTTATCTGTCTCTAATGGAAAGGACTGCACTGGCAGTAAGTGTAATGGGAGCGAAGTGAGGGTAAGAGAGTGGGCAGAGAAAGACGAATGACTGAGTTTAGGATTAATACAGTGAGGGAGGAAGAAAAGTTAGGGTGGGAAGTAAAGATGGGTGTAGAATTCCTAATCGTGCATTTACACACTGTAAATGACCAGCTGCCAGAAGGACATTCATTTTCTAGTTCTAGCAGACAAATGGATCGATGTTGACCACTGTTACTATTGTTTCCTTGTTTTTTGGCAAGAAAAAGCCGCAATGGAACTTTTGGGAGATGTTGCCTGTCAGCAGAAAAGCAAACTAGATTTTATTTAGATTTGCTTTATTTACTGCCTAATGTTACTGTGCAACACCACTGGTGCTACAGCTACAGGTGAAACCATTGTAGAAGTCCCACTTGTTCACTGCATGTTTGCCTGACTACTGCTGCACTCACGCTCCATCCCCCAAGAAGAATTATTTGGAGAAATCAAGTTTAGCTCCTTTCAGCTGTCAGAAGTGAATGGTCAGATAACTAGCTGGTTGAGAGGCATTACAGTTTTGTTTTACAATACTGATTTCTACTGTATAGTGTTGAAGAGTTGGTACTAGTGCAGGAAAGATGCTGACAATGGTTACCACTGGTAAAAATAAGATCAGATTGCGCAGTAGGACAGCAGCATGATGCCGTTAATGGTATGAATGCAGAGTAAGGCTGACATAAAACGTAACATTCATGTGATGAATGTGCCAGAGAGGCCAGTCAGTGATAAAAACACTCCAAGGACTCAGACAGCTCAGGATGTGCAGACAGCAGGGTATTAAATATGGTGTTAAGGATTCAATAATATTGATTTAGATCTTCAATGGTCATAAAGCATGTTTTCAGTTACAAACATCTTAAAACCGACAATGGAAGCACACGAAGCAACATTTTGGCTGATTACTGCATTTTATTGAAGGCTTTGGAAAAAGCAACAAGGATTAATTCCCATTAAAACATGATAACCAAATTTATAATCCAAAAAACATCTCTCTACTGCGTGTTGTGTTCAAAACTTCATCATTGCTGTCATTAATACCAGTGCAGAAACCCTCTACTGTTGAACTAGGTAAGAAATAATAATATGATGATAGTAAGAAAGGTCTTTCGAGTTTTAAGGATAGGTAAGGCTGAAAAGCATAAGGCCTTGATTCTGACTGCTACTCAACTCTATCACAGTGTCAAAGGAGCTACTCTCAGGAGTATCTCCTGGGAGGTTGACAAACCTAGTGAAAGGATATATAATATATATATAATTAATCCATAAATTCTTAAAGTGTATTCTGTAAATTCAGGGTGTTGGCCCCGGTCTTTAAACCTTTAGGTTGGGACACAAAGTGAATCACAAACTTGTTTTTAATGGGTTTCCACATTACAACAAATTATGTTTTTATTAAACCAGAAGTTTAGGTTCAGTCAATTTTGGGTTCTGTGCTGAACAGGTCAAAGTGGTGTAAGCCTATTCATGTATCATTCAACTATTCAGGAATTTAGGTGCCAAATATGCAGTCATTTATTATTTCTCTTCATGATATAGGCTTGCCAAACTCCCAAGTAATCAATGGCTCTGAGAAAACGTATGGAACAAACTGGTTATCTTGCCAAATCAAAGAAATCAATCAAACACTTCAACTATACCACAAGAAAGTCATTGACGACCAGTCAAATCAGAAATAATGGCAGGGCAGCAGGACAGTCAGTCTAATCCTTTAAAATGAAAAACAGGGTGAAGTCACCTGTACAGCCCGATCTCATGTTAGATTTGCAATTGCTCCACATGTTGTAAAGTTAGCGGTGAGAAATGATGGGGTAACAAGGGTAACAATCTAAGATCACTGCTCCCAGGACTCCCACCATCATTCTACAATGATGAGAAGATGTACCATGGGGAAAAGTTGAAAACATGTTAAACAGTTTTTGGTTATTAAAGTGCTCCAACACACCATGAATTAGCAGCAGTATGTATATATATAAATGTGGTTCAGCACGCTTACAAATCATCAATTAAAAATCACCCAGACAAATCCCCTCCCACTCAACTCAAAAAAAGTTTTCTAGTTCTCTCAGTAGTTACTTCAACTTGACCTCTGGCTATGACAAAACAATAAACACATACATACAAAATTACATATCTTCTTTTTTTCTCTTTTAAGAATAGATTCTGTAAACACTGCTTTAGGTCCTTCAGGTTGGGTTTATCCGCATCTCTGCTACAATCCGTAAGTTTCTCCATAGAAAATAGTCCCGAGTCTCCTGCTCTGGCACCTGCAGATCATTTTTGCTATATCGCTCTACTCCTCTACTGACCCCCGCCCACCCCCAACTTATTTTCCATCCCTCCAAAATTCTACCCATTCCACGTTAAAACTACAGAAAGAGAAGAAACTAGAAGAAGAATGGAATGGAAGCTCTAGTGTAGTGACGATTCTACGCGGATGTTTTAAAAACGCCAAGGTAGTATCTCTCTCTATAAGAAGGAGGTAAAGGTATCCAGGTAAAAGAGAATGGGGGTTCTGGGTTGGGACAGGGGTATTAGCGGAGGCTAAGTCTGGATATAGATAAGGCTTAGCATGGGTAGAGGTTGGGAAGGTTGGGATCAGGAATCCATACGTTGGAGGGGCAGAGATCGTTACCCTTTCCAGTAGGTTTTCAAAAAGCGGGGGAGGGGGTAGGTACGCTTTAGGCAAAGATGTGTGTGTAAGGTGATGGATTGTAGAGACAGGCAGGCCGCCGCTGTGATTCAGAGGCCTTGAAGGAACTCCTGGAGCTGCCTGACGATCTCTGTGTCCACGGTCTCCATCAGGACCCCGAAGCCCTGGTCCCCCATCAGCGCCTGCTGGGCCTTCAGCTTCTCGTAGACAAACTGCTGGAGGGAAACACTGTGCACCGGGTCCTCCAGGGCCAACTGTAGTAGGACACAAAAAACAGTGGGGGGAAATCCAGTTAGAAGGGCACCTAAGGCAGTGTCTCGAAGACAACTGTGTGACCACCAATGTCCCCACAGTTTCAGTCAGTTACAATATAGTACTTACTTACAGAGAGGGAAGGAGAAAGCAACTCAACCATATTACCATTTCTACACTTGAAGCGTACATCTAACACCAGGCTTACAATAGAGAAAATGTTTCCCTATGTTCAGCCACTGCCATTCATCTTGTGCGGAAGGCAGTTGCGGAAAATACTTGACAGTGGAGTAAAACAGCCAAGGAAAAGTTCAGTGTTCGACTAGAGCAGACACATTACTGTGAGCAAGCACACTGTCATTTATTTTCTGTGAAGTGAAGCGAGGGCAGAGGAAAGCACAACAGCGGGGAAGAGTTTAAAAGCCTGTTCTTCACTGCAAATCAATTAGGAGTTTGCGAGCACTATGAATACTGGTAAAATATGGTGATATGTAATTGACCATTGACTATGTTGTACTTGTCTCACTTTCACCAATAAAAACAGTTGACAAAAAAAAAAAGAATACTGATCAACAATCAGACATGTGCTAATGTGTGTTTAGGGTTGTCTACCAATCATGTTTTCAGTGAAATGAATTTCTTATTTTATGTAACAGTATCCCCATGTGACAAGCTTGTGCTTGATACATTTCAGGGATCTGCTTGTCAGCAAATCTGTCTAGTGTTTATCCACCCAGTTACATGTTCAAATTATATTAAAGGAATAGTTCAGTATTTTGAACCCTGGGCCCAAATAACATGTTTTCCGTCATGATCCCTATTAGTAGAAACCATAACTTCGCTAGCCGCCTCCTCGGCCCGTCCGGTAACACCGGGAGCCCCCCTCCCACTCTACTGCAATAGAAACCTAGGGGCAAAAATTGTAAAAAAAAAAAAAAAAAAAACTTTCTGTCAGCAGTGGCATTCTTCTGGCTCTTGTGGATTCTTAACACTGGCTTAGAAGGTAGTTAGTCTTTGAGAAAAAAAAATACACAACTATTGACAGAAAGCTCAGTTTTTAAATTTTTTTTCAAGATAATATACTGACATCGGTATGATTATACTGTGAGTGTCACGTTTATCATAGTTTTCAAAGACTGTTGCGTATGCCCCTAGGTTTCTATCGCAGTAGAGTTAGAGGGGGCCGCCCGGTGTTACCGGACGGGCGGAGCAGGCAGCTAGCGAAGTTATGGTTTCTACTAATAAGGATCATGACGGATCATGGGCCCAGGGTTCAAAATACCGAACTATTCTTTTAATTACTAGCAGAGAGGGAGACAAACAAGAATAACGAAGAGAGAAAATAGGACGGATTCACAATGGATAACATGGCAGAGGTGTGTACACACTGATAAACAACTGTGTCAGTTTGTCTGTGTGTATGTGCATTGTGTGTGTGTGTGAGTGTGTGCGCGCAGTTGGATTTCAGTCCACCTGCTGGCATCTCTGTAGCTGAGTTTGCTTTGATTTCCCCGTAGATTAATTAGTATTATTATTATCTGATGGTGCTTGACCCTCCCCCTCCAACCCTCTGAAAGCAGGTCAGGATACAGAAACTACGCAAACATGAACTCTCACAGTCACTCAATCTCTCATTTTGTTTATCACTCAAACATACAAACTTGACGTTGGGGCAAGCTGGTGCACTCTTACGCCCGCACATATACATACACACACATCACAGGTGAGAAATAATCCATGGTCCCTTTGAGAAGCAGATTACTGTAATGACAATTGTTGCCCGCCAGCGAATCACTGGAAAGAATACTTGTTATGCTAATTAGTTCTTTGTCATTACAGTGCAATCAAACCAGTGAAGAGTGGGATTTAGTGGCTTAATGGAGAAGCTGTCTTGCATAATTAACATCAGCACAAAGACTTGTTGGAATGTGTGTGTGTGTATAGGTGTAAACACACCTGTATGAACTTTTGCGTGTGTGTATGGAAACATGAAACTTTGAGGACTTGCATGGTATGTGTGTATGTGTGTGTGTGTGTGTATGGAACCAAATGTCGAGGCCCGTGTACACATTTCTTAATCACCTCTGATTCTCGTTAGGATCCAATCTATTTGGGGGAAACATTAAAGACACACTTCTGCGTAAATCCCAATAAATATCACATATTAGTTGTGGCTTAACATGAATACAGGCAATTAAAAGTCTGTTGGTACAGGGCTTATATTTAATGCCTCAGCAAAAAAATGATCCAATTAAGGGGGACTGAGCACACCGTACATATTGAACAACCTTCCACATTATGCCAGGGAAACAAAGTATTAAAAAAATGAGGAAGCGTGTGTGTGAGCGCACACGAGTGTGTGTGCATGTCTGAGCGTATGAACATCTCTGTAAGAGTGCTTGTGAAAAGTAGTGTGAATTTAAAACAAGAATAAAAGATGAGGACATAGCAGATGAAGGGAAAGACAGCGAAAAAAAACAAACATCAGAATATGAAGAAGAGGTGGTGAGCAGAGATGAGCTTGGAGGCAGAATGCTTTAGAAAGAGGATGACAGAGGGCTGAGATAAGGAGCAATATGCTGAGGACACCTGCAGTGTTGAGGCTCTGCAGAAAGCAACACTGATGTAGTTATATAAACCAATCAGAAAAGTGGAAGCTCCCAATAACGACAATCAGCATGAACCACTGTCATCTCTAGGGGAAAGATGATATGAGAAGAGAGGAAAACACAGAGAGGGGAGAGAAGAAAGGAGGAGGCAAGAAGCGAGGATATGACTGCTAGCAGAGGAGAAAGGGGAAAAGTAGGTGAAGAGTAAAGAAAGGAGGGAACAGAAAACACAAATACGAAGAAGAAAAAGAGGATGTAGTATGGCAGTGTGTGCCTGTTGTAGCGAAGCTGTAGCAGAGAACACCAGTGTGACTGGGATATAGGGATGGTGGGCAATGTCAGCTGTACCTCATTGTTCAGGGCAGAGAGGAGGAGGAAAGAGAGAGGAGTGGGCAAAGTGAGCTGGAGAGAGACGGAGAGGAAATGACAGGGCCTGTAAAAGCCCTCATCTCCAGTGTAATTGCTAGACTACTGCTGCCCTTTTCCAAAACAAACACAGCAAAGAGCCCCATGTCATTACTGTAAAAACATCAGTGTTGTTCAACATCAGCCAGCACCAGGGATTTTAACCCCCCCCCCCCACACACACACACACACACACACACGCCCAACCATATGTGCAAGCGCCTATAACTCTTATATTATTACTCTATTATTATGTTTACTGTCCTAAGCTCTCTGAATGACAGACACACACAAGGGCAAACAAAGTGAAATTGAAAACCAGATAAACGTTTCCATTGTCACATTATTAAATCTGGGATTACCACCAGTGTCAGAATTGCACTCAAAGTCAACTTACAGAATGACTACCATGGGGCCTATTAGGAGTCTCTTTTTGTCTCACCTTTTGTCCTCACCAACCAGTCCCCACTCAATTCCTGTGCTCTTTCTTTCTTATTTACATCCCTCCCTCTGCACAATTCTCTTCCTCTCACAGTCATTCTCTCACCACGATAGGCTGCTTTATTCAGTGGGACAGTATGTTCATAGCAGGGGGCGCTGAAGGACACAAAGTCAGGTAGGCAGTTGCTAACTCAATTTGATGAAGTTGGGGGGCTGTGTGCACCAGCAACCTCTTGAGCTGGTGTTAGCTCAGGTGATAAGAGCTTGGGTAGTGCCAGGTGCTGAGACAGGTGGTGAGTGCTGGGAGGAGACACGTTTCTGCTAAAAAGATGCAAAATAGGGCAGTGTATGGTCATTAACATTATATACGCAAGTAACATTATTTGCCAATAGTAACCTACTCACCAGAGACACTCATAAGAAAAATATGTTTCTCTAGGCTGCGTTTTTCTCAATAATGTAGTGATAATCTGTGCTCTTCATGTCATACAGACATGGATGTACTGTTACGAGCATAAGTTGCTCCAATTGCTCCATTTTTGTTGTTGTTTTTGTTGGTGTTTTCCGCTGGCGTCCTTTGCGCTTGTGATGTGATCCCACCCACCCTTCAACCTGGTGTAGTCTTTGGTTGGAAGGAAAACCTGCATACTCTTGGCCCTCCATGGCACATGATTGCCCATCCCTGATATATTAGGTTGGGAGCACTGTTCATAGAAAACAACAATGAAAAACTGCCAGCATTACAAAGACAGGTCCCAGGTGGACACAGCCCCTTAATGGTGCAATAACCTGCACTGTTCTAGCCTATGTATATGGTTAATATTCTATGGTACTTCATGTCTGAGTGGACACACATGAGCGAACACACAGTCGCCTCACAGCAAGAAGGTTGTGGATTCTACCGTGGTCCTTTCTGTGTGGAGTTTGCATGTTCTCCCTGTGTTTGTGTGGGTTTGCCTGGGTGCTCCGGTCTCCTCCCACAGTCCAAAGACATGCAGGTCAGGTGAATTGAAGACTCTAAATTGCCCATAGGCGTGAGCGTGTTTGTGTGTAGTATGGTATATGATGTATATGATCTAGCATATAATAGTAGTATGTGATATATAGTATGTATGATGTATGTATATTGCATAGTATATGATGTATAGTATGTATATGATGTAGTAAATGATGTACTATATAATGTATGTATATGATGTAGTATGTACAGTATATGACATGTATATGATGGTATGTAAAGCCCTTTGAGACTTGACTGTGATAAAGGGCTATATAAATAAACAAGACCAGACAAGCGTGCGCGCACATACCCACTGCTGAATGATGTAATGAGCTGTGAGGCTGTATGATGTACTGAAGTATGAAGTAAGAACCATATGTTCTCATACTGTGAGAGGAGGCTGAAACTGTGAGGGTCAGTGGATTACACTTTGGGCAAATGTTAATTTAATCAGCCTATTTATGACAGATCATCCATAGGCCAGCCAGTCGCCCTTGGCAACTCTGACTTGGCTCGCAAGCCATTCTCTGCTATAGCAGCTAGACCAGCAGCGCCAAGGGGTGAAGTTTGCCTAAAAGCATCAGACTAGTGATTCTCAACACAACATTTAATGCCATGACACACTTAAAGCCCCAATCCGCGATCACTGTTGAGAGCAGGTCTTGGTTCGCTGTTTACTCTGAAGGCATCCTTTTGCAGCCACTCTAGTTGAGTCTAACGACAGGAGGTCTTTCTTGGCTTCGTGAAAGGATGTCAGGACAGGTAGCCATGTAATATGATTTTCATTGTCATACTCAAACTATACTATGATTAATTTTTCATTTTAGAGGGAAATATATCGTTAGTTGTAAATGAAGTAACTACAGCGGTTGGCAGCCCTAGTTAGTTGGCATGCTCAAGCTGTATGGGCAGTTCCCAAGGCTCCTCAGCTCACACGCACTCACTCCTCACCTGTTCCCTCAGCTACTGCGAAGGCCGGCACTCCAGTGTATACAAAAACAGAGAGAGCTGGAGCAACGATTGGAAGCGCTGTACAGTGGTTGCGCATTGGGTTTTTAAAGAGTAGTTCTGCACCCAGTTTGAGCTTCTCTCAGCCTACTGCACGATTAAAAAAAATGCAAGACACTGGCCGTGAAGAGCCAACCCCAAACCCCCCTCAACGGGGGAGTTGAGGGGGGTTTGGGGTTGGTGATAAGAGGAATAAGGTGGAGAGTTACTGTGCATGTGCACGCACTGATAGGCTGGGGTGGTAACATTTTTTTTACCAAATGACGTATCTTGAACACGGCTGCATCTCCAACTGAACATCGGCTGCTAATTTTAACCATCGGAGGACACACTGATTTAGTGACATAAATAGGCCAATGACACGATGATGACATGATTTCCTTGAATTGAACCAGACTTCAAAGTATACCTCAGTACTCAGTAGATGTTACAGTACATTATGTACATTTGGTCTAATGGTTAATAAATGGCTGTCAAACTAACATAGTTTCCATACTAACCAAGCCTTTTCCAACTGCTTTTGCTGAGATGAAGATTATAGAGCATCATGCAGAGAACTGCTGGAATCTGGGACAGCAACTACTGAAAACCAGAAGCCATCAGGCACTTGGAGGTTAGGTTAGCTGATAGGTCCGCTAGGGGGGTTTAGATATTTTTTGGACTTTTAAAAGTAGATTTTTTAAACTTTGAAACTGCTTTCACTGGGTTTCAATTGGAAGTTTCCATTGGGAGAGGTACATACAAATGGATAAAATGATGTGCAATTAACCTGTTCTTAGTTGACTCTCGACCTCTGAATGTGAATGTATGTGACTGGAAATAGCTTACATGTACTGTATTGAATTGCAATGTCTGCTGCCTGATTTTGATTCAACTCTTTTGATATGCCAATAATGTATTGGATTTTGGTCAACAATGTTTCAAAGAGACAGAAGGGCACTGTCACAACAACTGATAAGCATTATGCTACAGTATGGGCCCGTTTAACTAGGTGGGGGTGGGGGGACTCTGCAAGTCAGTTTGTTGTCATGCTTGTATTACTAAACGTCTTTCTCAAGGGCAACAGCATGACTCCACAGTAATTTGTCTTGTTCCGGCACACCCACCTAAATATTTTAACCAGTCGGATACTGGGGAGCGGCCAGGAGGAGAGGGGACAACATTACAGAGAGAGAGAGAGAGAGAGAGAGAGAGAGAGAGAGAGAGAGAGAGAGACAGAGAGAGAGAGAGAGAGAGAGAGAGAGAGAGAGAGAGAGAGAGAGAGAGAGAGAGAGAGAGAGAGAGAGAACAGGCATATTGTGGGTGTGATCCCCAGTAGCAGGAAGAATTTCAGTTGTGCATTTTGTTCTGTTGTTCCTGGCTGTGTATAGATATGCCATGGTAGGTTATTTTATCCAAAGCAACAGTACCACGAGTGCCTACATTTTTTTTTTTTAGAATGGGTGACCCCTGTTGGAATCTAATCCTTCACCCTGGCAGTGTTAGTGCCATGCTCTGCCCATTAAGGTATGCAACACCACTCTTTACAGTAGCACACATGCTCAGTATCACATCAGTGACACATGCAGGGTTGCCAACTTCTGTTGCTACAAAGTTGATTTTGTTAGGAAGTAGCGCTTGGTGGTTTGGCTATCACAGTGATTGCTTGGGTAATCAAATGTGCAGACACACAATGAGTCAGCCAACTTCGTGTCTGGAAGGAGAGAGAACACTAAGGCTGTGACCGAGGCAAACAGTCAACTCATACAGTTGGTTTAGGTGCATTAAGGAGATAGGAAGTGATGAACTATTCCTTTAACATGTTGTGACAGAGAGAACAACAGAATGTGGTTTATATAATTTTTGTGCTCATCAAATCTTCCAGTGATCACATCAGTGACCACTCCCATCAGGATACAAATGCTTCACCACAGGATGAAGGTGATTGCATGTATTGCCGTTTTCATTTGAGTGGACCTAAACCATGTCAAGGAAATACCCATCTGTTTTCAATATATTTCATCTCTCTCATTTCCTCAGGTGCTAAATGGCAGTTGCCTGTATGAGAGCCAAGTTCAGCTCAGGTCATTTGAGGCAAGCGATAGCCTGAAGAGATAACAGTAGCGGAAACAGTTTGGAGTTTGGACTCTGAGGAAGATGAAACATGAAACGGGCGAGTAATCGGGGTGTGCGGAAGTATGAGGAAAAGAGATAAAGAAAGGTGATGGAGAGATAGAGGGAGGAGCAGAGATGAGAGGAAGAGAGCAAAAGGAAGAAGAAAGGAGAGCTTTGCCCTGTGGGGGAGTCTGGCTCTGATGCAACAACCTGCTGGGTAGACAGTGGAAACAAGGGAAAGGAAAAAACGACTGAGGGAGGGATGAAGGGAGAGGACAAAAGGAGAGCAATCTGCATAGAGATAGGAAGCACAGCCAACCTGATGGAATGCAAACCAAATATTCCTGTCCAGGCAAAATGTGGGAAGGGGACAAATGAGGGCAATGAAGGCTTGGGAGGAAGAGAAATGGAGTGATGATGAGAAGAAAGGAAAGAGGGAGAGTGACATGTCCCGCACTGTAGCTCACTGATAAAGAAGCAATGGCCTTTCTGCCCGGGAGAGAGAGAGTAGAGGACAAACAGAGAGTAAGGATGAAAAGAAGAGGGAGAAATATGAAATGTGGAAGAGAAGCAGTGAAGAGAAGGGTTTGATAGTTGCCTGGTGGGCAGATGAAAGAAGCTGGGGAAAAAAGGATAAGAGAGAGAATAGAGAAGTAGGAGAGATATATGGGTGAGAAATGAGAGTGTATAATTATGATGATGATGATGATAGTAAACGCGAAGAATGAAGGCCCTGTTTGTGTCTTAAGCTCTATTCGGACAGGATTAGTTTTACCAGGGGAGATGGGGTAATTTAATCATTACAGGAGTATGTAGTAATTTTAGCCATGTCAGTAATTATTAGAGACTGTGTGTGCCCATGAAAGTAAACATTCTGGTCTCTTTTACCTCCTGTAAAATGCCTAGTAAAAATAACCTTTTTGGACTCTGCAATTTTTCAATCAAGATGTTGAGATCAGACCAAAAGTCTCAAGCCCAACTCTTGTAACCATGCTGTACTGTTATTGTTCAAGTGCGTCAATGTCGATTGTGGAACTTAAGTGTGACGCATGGTATATTTTTGGTGTGATGATGACAACGCGTAAATGGATTAGACACTCCCATCTCTGTAATTTTGCAGACTGATTACAGAGATCTCCTATCCCGTGTGAATTTGTCATCAACATTACAGATGACTTGTGTTAATAATTACTTTACGCACATTGTCGTGAAAACCAATAACATCCAAATGGGGCTTTAGAGGAGAGACTGTGTGATTATGTGAGATGAAAGTGTGTAAGAATGAGGGGGACCTATAAAATGTAAGGGATTGTTTGTGTGTGTATATGCAAGAATGTGTGTGTATGGCTAATGGATAATATGCAAGTGAGTGCAAGTCTGTGTGTGTGTGTGTGTGTTGGCATGGCTGAGCTGGCCTGGTGGGTACAGGCCTGCTGCATATTCTGGTCTGACACTAATCCTATTACTTCTGGCTTTTCCTCCTCCAACTCCTGCAGATACTAGCTATCTGCTGGTGTCCCCACATATACTGCCCCATTCGAAGGACACCCACATGCTTGCACACATACAGTACATCGACACAAAAACACACATCTTTGGACAAATATTCATACACACACACGCACAAGCACATTGATAGACAGTCACACTCACACTCCCCACACGCCCCCTTCTCTCTCCAAGAAAACACACACAAGATTTTGAAGCAACAGAGAACCTTGCTGCAGCCAACTGTAGGCCTACCAATTCATGTTCGCCTACACAGATTTCACTGAAATGCATCTAATTCAGACACTACAATAATAATTCTATTATGAGTGCCGTCAAATAGCAGGTCGGTACAAACGTAATTAGGCTATCCTTCTTCAGGTTGGAGTTGAACAGATACAAAAGGCTGGCATGTCAAAAAATATTTTGGTATTATCCTAATGTAAGACAAGGCAAATAAACACATTTTACAATAATAGAGATCTTGTCAACAGAAAAACCTGACAGGATAATTTGTATATTTTACCTACTTGTTGGGGGAAGCTAATATGCAGAATGAGAAACAAATAGCACCAGTTGTCAGCTTTGCTCTGTGATGTTTGCTGGTTAGGTTCTATGAGCAAGACTGGAAACTGACAGATTTAAAAGTGGCTGCCTGGATTAGTTTTCTTCAATGTTGTCAGATGTATATTTAAGTTCCAGGGAGGACAGCAGCTTTCAGGTATCCTTTGTATTTATACACTGCATCATAATATTTGAAATGAGCCTCATCTTCTCCTACATTAAAATACACTTTGCTAACACTTTCATTATTTTCTTTGGTGCAGTATTCTTGTAGACCTTGTTCCTCAATCTTTAATATTCTCCTTGTTAAGCTTGCTCTTGTGTTTATTTTAGTCACAGTATATCGACTTCTCCCTTAAAACTAGGCTACTTGCAACACCAGAACTAAAAGCAAAACCAAAATCAATCAATCGATCAAAATCAATCTCACGAAAGAGCTTGGAAATCAATTCATTATAATCATTAATTTGAGAAGCTCCATCAACGTGACATGCTGACATGACAACAAATCATCAATCAACAAGGATGCTAGTGCTGTGTGCTGATCAGCTCATTACCTTCAAGTAGGGAACTTGCACTCCTCTCATTCAGATCTGAGATCTGTTTGTACTCTTAAGATATGAAGTGATCCTCTGATCAAACACAAGACAATGAAATAGACTGTCACAATTACTTTTGAGTGATTATAAACATACCAACAAAAAGGCAATAAAAAACATAACACAAAAATCACCCATTCGGTGAGCGGCTATTCCATCCAGATGCAGAGCTTAATATATAATTTAATCTTTAGAGTAGCTAATGCAATCCTGATCACCTCTGAACTCTTTGTGGTGTACAGTGGATCTCATGAGAGCCCTTATTCATATTCAATTGGAGTGTAATCCAATTCCATCACTGTGCTGCCCACCACAGGCTCTTTTATGTTCCCATAGAGCCAGAAACATAGCCTCTGTAAAGGACCTCTGACCCTGGGCCCAGTCAGTGTCTCTCTGCTTGACCAATTTCTCTCTCTCACACCTCAAAAGCACTGCACATAACACTTTTTGGGGAGAACTCCTGCGCTACAGCTACTTTTAAATTTGTCCTACTGGTGTAAAGATTTTCTTTAGATATTTATTAAGTTGCCTCATTAAGATGACCTGTTATATGAAACATATTTGCTCCCGGTGCTTTGTTACAAGACTATAAAAAGTGTAAATTTCCACTTTAATTAATGTAAAATTCATGTTATCGTGCATTCAGTTTGTGGAAAATATTTAAAAACTTAGCATGGATGCATAGCAATATGCAGGCTTTGGTGATATAAGGATTGTTCAGCATGGTATTGGGACAATAATCATTGTCACTCAAATGACTAAACATCGTGCAGCCCATGAGCCATGTAAAATATTTACAGAAGCCAATCACGTATCACGCAAGAATGAGATGACGCACATATTTTTCTGTAATGGCAGAAAGATGGCAAATGCTCAAAATGCTGCTACTCCTATTTGGTTTTTCTTTATGTTTAAACCTAATGAGTCAAGAAAGCTGCTGAATCTGGATGAGGTAGTATGCAGACTTTATGAAAAGCAAGTTGCTACAAAAACAGTACACACAAGCAACCTACACTCCCACCTGATAAACCACCATCTAGTGGAGTTTACAAGGCTGCCCCTACCACCAACATCAAGTAAACGGCCCACAATTCCTTGTCACGGTACACAACTCTCCATCACTGCTGGGGCACCTGCAAAGTAAACGGCAGCAAGACTATACCAGGGGTGTCACCAAAGTGGTGGTATCATTCCAAACTGTTGAGATGGGAGATTAAAGAGATGCTGATTATGCCTGACTTGCAATATGAGCTAACAGCATGCAAATATCTTGTGAAGACAACCATCCCAGCATATCATAAAGTGTGCTCAGATGTGGAAAAGGCAATTAGAGAGGCAGACTACTCTGCACAAACCACAGATATGTGGTCTAGTGTTACTTTACAGTCATATATGTCAGTCACTGCCCCTTCCATAAGCCCAGAGGGGAAATTAGAATCAGATTGCCTGAAAAACAACCTTGTTTCCAAAGGCATATAACCAACAACATGGCTGCAAGTGTTGGTGAAGGAGTGTAAGATGGAGTAGGAAAAACACCACAAATAGAGCAGCTAACAAAGTGGCAGCTGTTCACAAATTGGACTGGACCTGATTCAGCTGTTTTGATCTGTTTTGACCTGGTAGTGACAGCTGCCGTGAAAAACCTGCAAGTGTCAGTCGTTGAGTGGACAGACCACTGGGTGTGAGCCAGGCCATCACTGGAGGTTTCTGCCATAGGTGGCAATGACGAGATGATGATGATGATGATGGCAAAATGTGCCCTAAAGTATTTGTACATGTGTGCCAGTAGCATTGCATAGGAACGCCTCTTCAGCACAGCTGGAAATGTTGTGAATTCACTGCAATTTCTGCTGAAGCCAGAGAAAGTGGACATGCTCGTTTTTCTGGCCAAAAATGCTTAAGAAATGGGATCTGAATTTACATTGGTCTTTGAGGCCTAGTTTAGCAAATTATTTAGATTTATTTAATTTTAGTTTTTATAGCCTAAGCCTATTAATTTGTTTGTCAGGCTGTTACTGCAAGGTTCAAATTTTGATATCGCCCAAGCCTAGCAAGCTGATCTTTCGAATCAAACTGCAAAAACTGCATTGAGCAGAGCCCCCAGTACCAATCTCCGCACCATGGGGGATCAGGCGTTCTGCACCACGCTTGTGAACAGCCTCCCTAATCATCAGGGCAGCGCAGACCTTGAACTCATTTAAGACAGGCCTAAAGACCTTTTTATTCAGGAAGGCTTTTTCGTGTTAACTTTCTTTAGTGATTATTTTCTTCGTTTTTGTTTTATGTTTTGTTTTTAACTCTGTAACAATTCATTGTGATTCACTGTGAATGAAAAGTGCAGTACAAATAAAATGCATTATTATTATTAGATATGCCAAGTGACAATGTAGCCAGAATTCTTCTTTGACACCTACAAGATGACTAGAAAGACGATCACTCCCCTCTCTCTTACACATAAAACCAACCTACTATTACACATTCTTGCACTCATTTACACATATGCACATACACACAAAAAAAATAACATTCTTAGCTGCACTTACCTTAATTAATTTGAATGGCAATGAGCACCATTGTCCCCAAAACACCATTACAGAGGACTTTTAAACTGTCCCTACTGTCACTTAGAAATACCATTTTTAATATCGCCATCATTTTAACTATTACAATGGTGCTGAGAAAGTTGGCTGTACATAATCGTTCGCCAAATTAAATCATGCATGTTTCTGTGGGTTTGTGTGCACTGTGAGAGAGGAGTGTGTGTATGTGTGTGTGAGAGAAGGAGAAGGAGAAGGAGAGAGACAGACAGAGAGTAAGAACTGTGTGTATTTGTGTGTGTGTGTGTGTGTGTGTGTGTGAGTGTGTGTGCGTCTGTGGCTGTAGAGTGTCATGTTGGACTAAATGCCCTGTCTGATCAATAGAGTCAGGATCTGTAACGACTGTGTCCAGACCCAATCAATGTCCTAGCTCATCAGCACATACACACCACATCAGCCTTGACACAGAGAAAGAAAAAGAGTGAAACGGAGAAAGAGGAGTATATATACCTGGCAGCCTCTAATACACTCACTCAGATTGCATTGCAGTCTCCCTCTTAGATCAAAGCCTGGGCATCTGACAGTGTCTCACTAACATCACAATTGGTTTCATATAAGGATCTTTTCACAGCCCACATAGTGACATATGGTACATATGGTACAGAGCACAGCGGAGTTTAAAGCTCCCAGGCTGACACTCCTACCACTGGGACTTGTTGGCGTTAATGAAAGCCTGTTAGGACTGACCTCCGACACCAAGGCCAATTACAGACACTTGACGAACCTATGAGGAAGGGGGTGAGGTGTGGGGGTTGTTGGTGGTGTGTTTGTGTATTTGGTGGTGGTAGTGGGGGGTAGTCTACTGGGGAACTTCCCATAAAAAACAAACAGATCCTCAGCAAGAGGAGAGAGAATGAGGGAGAGTGACAGAGATAGAGAGGAGAGGGAAAGACAGAGAGAGAGAGAGACAGAACTCTAAACTGAGGGAAAAGGCAAAGTAACTTCTTCAGTGTCATTATATGGAGGGACAGAGATATATTTAGTAGAGTGAAGCAACATCAAAGAGAGGGAACAAGATGAGACCATGAAACAGTAATCAAGAAAGACGCAACTGGACTTTAAGGAGAAAAAGGAAAAGAGAGAACAGAGCAGTAGAGAGTGATGAAGAGAGAAACACGGGCATGAACGAAGATCAGAAAGAGATAGATTGAGTAAACCGCCCCCCTCTCCTCCCTCTCTCTCCTGTTCCGAGGTTTCAGTAGTTCATGGTCTCTTGACTTAGAGGGAGGATTAGGTCTTGATTGCAGTAATTTCCTCACCAAATGAGGCAGCACAAATTATAATACCCTAATTAGTATTGGACTAAAGGGCGTAAATGTAAGAGCCCCTGAGCAGTCTGTCACGAGGGTGCTCATTACCAAACACATATATGAAAGCGTGGGTGTGTGCGCATGTGTGTGTGCACACACTCACACAAGCTAAATAACAAAGACACAGATCACATGCGTGTAAACATAAAAGGAAACACTCCTCTGTGGAGTCCTCAGCTCAGTGAACCTCTCAAACCACTTAACATGGTGAATAATTTTCTCTGTGATAACATGTGGGACATAAAGCTAGCTTCATCATTTTTGCTCAGTTAAAAGGCAATCCAAATAAAAAACTAGATCAATGTGAAGTGCATTAGGAAAGGGAAAACAACTCAAGTGAGCTTTTGGCTGAACTATTGGCATCTGGCTCATGCTTTCTGTGTGGCTTGAAGTGTGCAAGCTCAGCATGAATGCACAAGTGTGAACTCTGTGTACTATGGCATTCATGCTTCTCTTTATTTCCTGACAACCACGCACCCGAAAAATCCAAATCCCCCATAAGACAAAAACCTTTCCGAGACATTGCTTCCGGTTCCACCAACTGGAAAAACATGGCAGGTGTGTTTACTGAGCTGCAATTGTTGGGTGAGGAGCAACAGGTTTGCTTACTGTTATTAAAAGCAGAAAAAGATAATAGCTTCTCTTTTCAATATGACGAAAAGAAAACATTTTGTTTGTAAGTCAAATGTATTGGATTGATAAGAGATGCATTTTTGTTATTTCCAAAAGTCTGCTAATCGTTTTGACACATTGAATTGAATGCACTGAATCCTTCCCTACATTTCACATGCAAAAATGCTCAGTGCTCTGGTGGCGTTGGCTGAGAGGTTGGCTGTGACTTAGAGGGTCCTTGTATCATCGTGTCCGAAAGCTACAATGCCATTTGGCAGACACTGAAAGACCATTTTGTGCGTTTCCCAACTGGGACTCAGCAGTGGAAGGACATAGTCAGCAATTTTGGTGCCATAAAATCACAGAGGATCAAGAAGTGACTTTCATAATTACAAAGGCATGGTCATCAGTGCGATGAAGATGTGTTCCAGGACAGCAAGTTTAGAGCACACCTTCTTGATTAATACTGCCACCACCTGAAGTTCTCCCTGGCACCATGTCCACCAGCCCATTTGTATTTGAGGGAGATGCCTATCAAGGTATGTTATGTGTTCATAACTCATTCATAACTCAAGTTCTTAACTTAACTTGAAAGATTTGACTTCTGTGCTGCATGTTTCTACATTCAGTGTAATACTTATGGCGTTTATTGAGTCTCAAAACCTGCGCACATAAAAACCAGGCGCGCGCACGTGATTCGAGCGCACAGAACAGTATCTGCGAGCGGAAAAGCATCCTCGCGAGGGAGCATTTCTGCTCTGCGAGCGCACAGAACAGCATCCACGAGCGGAAAACCATCCTCGCGAGGGAGCATTTCTGCTCTGCGAGCGCACAGAACAGTATCCACGAGCAGAAAAGCATCCTCGCGAGGGAGCATTTCTGCTCTGCGAGCGCACAGAACAGTATCCACGAGCAGAAAAGCATCCTCGCGAGGAAGCATTTCTGCTCCGCGTGCACAAATGCGGTCCCGCGAGCACGGGGCTGTGACGAGCGCGAGCTCGACCCTCCCTATGCGCTCGCAACTGGTCAACACTCGCTCGCTCGTCAAGTTGACTTTTGAGACTTTGGAGGCGGGGATAACATCTCACTCCTTTGCCTAAACCTAACCAATCAGAGACAGAGTAGGGGCGGGTCTTCCAGAAAATGGGGTAGGAAAAAAATAATGCGTGTCTCTGACCTCTTTTTTGGTGGCAGAATCATCAAGAAGAAGATGTTGGAGAAAAAAAGAGGACCTTAACTAACTTATGCATTGGGTCTACATTTTTTCGTAGCAATTGTAAACTACATGGATCATATATGCCACTGCTGTTGACACAAATAGCCTATGTTACATTTTGGTTATGCACGATTTACTTGTGTTAAGGGTATTGTAGATGTGGCTGTTCCTCACTTAACCTCTTTTTTCTCCGACAGTGTCAATGTGTTGGAGTCAATGTGTTTAAATAAAAACAAGCACAGATCCTGTACAGACCTGCGGTGCGTGTGTTCAATTCTATGCACTGAAGCACTGTGACACAGTTAAATTATCTAATTCCATAATGTTACTTAAATACCACAAAGTAATAACGTTACCTACTGTTAAAGTTTGTAGGGCAGCACAAAACGTGTTACTGTTTACAATTCGGCAAATTGTGGAATGTTAAGTTTCACAGTACAATGCTGCTGGTCTGCACATCTCCAAATGACAAACAAGACATGATGTGCACATCAGAGATCGATTTAGATCAATTTCTATAGCCTACACTGACCAACTTGATTTTGTGGGAAACACTGCATCTCACACTCAAAGACGGCCTCTAGAGGCCATCTGACGAAGCGCATCATCTCACTAAGCGTCCCTGACTGACTGACCTGAATTTGCCTTGTGATGCCCTTGGCTGCACCGTGGGAAAAATAAAAATAAACTGATGAAGCAAGCCATCACAATTTTGACTGATGGCATGGCTAAAAAATTTACACTTGTCAATGTGTTATACGTGGGCTTGTATGAAAATGTGTGCATGCGCAAGTGTGTTTATGCACGGGTGTGCCTAAAAGGGTTGCTTGAAACCCTAAGCTTTGATATTTGCTGCCAGGATGACCTCATCAGACTTGGTGTATCCAACTTCACATTAATGGCAGTTTCTCCTGCAGAAAAAAAAAATTAATAACAAAAGCAAAAAATGTCAATAAAGAAAGAGGTTGAGAAATAGGAGATGAGTGAGGTCAGGATGTCCTTCTGTTTAACAGATTGTGGTACCACAGCACATAAAGAATGGGCTGATGAGGAGACATTCAATCAGAGCCCTCAATTATCAGCCTCAGCCTTGGGGGCTTATGGCTCAATGCAATCAACTGATGTATCAATTGATGAGAGGGCCGGAAAGAACAAGAGCATGCACGGACAGACACGAGTGCACACACACACACACACACACACACACACGTGCACAACACATACACAAAGAAACTCTAGGAACATTAAATGATCAATCCATGTCTCAAATGGTCAAACAACAGTGGAAGGTCTTTCCAGAGGGAACACTCTGCTGATCTGACTATGTTTTATCAAGATTACAGACAGGAGTTTGGGCAACCTCTTTTTCAACAAGCCTTCCTCCTGTTGCAACACCTTTACATCAGTGTTACAGTTCAATAAACTTCCATGTCCCATCTGCTTACTGCTACTCTTCAGCTGCCTTCCCCAAAGCCTTACTGGGGGGTTTCCCCTCTAATGCCTCCCTGCACACCTTACACTCATTTATTCACACAGACACTTGAGGGTAGAGAAAGGGAACAGAGTCATTTAAACTGCCAGAAAGAGCAAGGACAACGACCAGCGCTGCTGTTTTAACACATACGCCATTATCTGCAAATGCCAGGAAACGCCTCCAAACATTCTAGCCAAATTAATTGCTTCCAGCTCATCCTTGCTTTGGTGGGCAGCAGTCAAACAGCACTTAATTGTTTAATTGCGATAATTGAAGGAATAGGCGTAGTACTGTAGTTTAGTTGATTGATGGTTTGGAATGGCGGTGCTTCCAGCTCCCAGGAGAGTTTCAAACAGCAGGAGAGCAGAGTTGTACTAAATAAGACAACTCTCCACATCTCTCAATCTTATTTTATTACATTGTGTGGTTGTACTCTACCTCAGGGCCCAGTAGTAGACACATTCACTGACTACTTGGGGCCAAATAATTTTATCTGTTACTAACAGTAATTAACTAACAGTATGTTAAATAGGGATGGGACAAAATATCGAAATTCAATATATCGCAATACAAAAATGTGACAATACGTATCGTGGGGCAATATTTTTTTCTGCTGTAGTAATCACAGATGAGATGCTTGCCCATCACAATTTCACAAGCTCTCCATCCAAATGATATTATTTACACTTTGTAATGACATTTTTAAATTGTTATTTACATTCTAGCAAGCCAATGCCATCGCATCGAAAGATCTGCGGCACAGCAAAATAGAGAAAAGAGTGAGGCTACAGTAGTCTCTGCATAGCCCTACATACTGTAAGTGGCAATAATACACATTTGGCTTATAAAAGGCTGTTTAAAGTCGAGATGAAACGACATTTCGAGAGTATCTAACTTCCGTATCGTGACGTATTTCCGAGTGAAACAGGAAAGACAGGCGGGACATAACGTTGGGAGGAATTTGATTTGAACGTTGAAAAGTGGGTGTGTCATAACACCCGAAGACACACCGAAGTACCATGCTGTTGCTAGCTAGCTAACTAATGAATCTTAGCCTCTTAGCTATGTGCGCTAAAAGTTGAAGATTGATTGATGGGTGGATGTCATGATATTATTGGTTGAAATTAGTTACGGGCATGCTTACGTAAGCACACGGCATATTTTGTTTTACAGGAAGAAAACATGATTGAATTTTGATATAAGAATACAATGAAATTGATTTTTGGTATTTTTTTTTGGCATATATTGTTAAATAGGTGCACAGTATGACCGGGGATGTGATCTAAAAGGGTTAAAAAGGCATTTTTCATTTCATCTCGTCTTTAAGCCTTTACATTTTTATAAAAGTCTTTAGTTTTAAGACCCCAAGATGAACTACTAGCCATATCATAAACAATCACAAACAACACTGATTCTCTTAAAGGGATTTTATGACCATGGGTGCCAGTCAGCAAGACGGAAACCTGCTGACAGGCAAGTCATTTAGATCATATCTGCGTTGTGCTATATATTTAAATCACAGACATACGAAAAGAAGAGACAAAGACAAGAGAACGTGAAAGAGAGATTCACAGCTATAATATCCTTTCTCTGTCTCCCTCTCAGTGAATGCATTTTATTTGATCATGTCTGAGGTCATTTGCCTCTCCCCTTTATTACTACCAGTAAACTGGTCCACTGAAGAAGAAGTGGGAGTTTAACTCAATTTGTGCTTAACTTTTAAAGAGTAATGCTCTCATCATACAGTTACTTTATTTGTTTTGTCATTTCCTCTAAATGTACCATAGACTTATAACTCAAATGAAATATTAAAAAAACAAGACTAAGAGTCTAAAAGCCCCGCGACATTGCATTTTGTGGAAGCGTCCCTGCTGGGAATCGAACGCGAGTCTCCCGATTGAGACTCTGCAATCTAACTCCCTGTGGCACACTTTCACCCACGTGACCAAAAGCGGTGAACAGAGCGAGCGAGATTTCGATCCATAGAGCGGGGCTAAAAATGGTCTAAAAGTTTTCTACAAAAGTAGAAGACGCTATTGTACAAAAGAAAATACTATTCCATTTAATTATTCAGATAATTCTTAAAGCTTTGGACAATCTAATCATTAATTATGAACATGAACTAGGCCTGATCTGCAACATTAATCTGTCAGATACCAGAGAACCAATATTCTGATATGTAATCCCACACTGATATAGAGGCAATTAATGCATTTGTGAACTTGTGTAATGTTTATCTTAACATTTACACCCGAGTGAGATTTATTATATGATTGTTGTAACAATTCTGAAAAACATAATGTACTGTTGTTTTCCCCCACCATTCTCTGGAAATGTACTTCAGTATGATATCACATATTATAACACAGGAAAATTTCTTCTGCCTATATGAGACAGTAACGAATTGCGTAGAATTGAAGCAATCTTTGTTTCTATATTTATGTTATCCTTGGATTCATGTAAATGGAGGTTAAATGAACAGCAAACATGACAAATACATGCAATGAAGCTTTCTGGGTTGTTCCAAGGGCCTACATACTAGAGTGAATTCCAATGTTTGTACATGCACAATGGCTGGCTGCAGTCTTAGTCTTTCCATATCCTGGTCTGGTGGAAGGTCTTCTAGGGTCTCAGGTCTCTTTCCTACGTCTATTCTGTCCAACACAAATCCCTACATGCTTTTACAGGTATCAGTCAATCTTCTGCAGGGCCTGGAGACGTTGGCCAGATACATATCTCTCCGGAACATCTCTTTGACCCTCTGCATTTTCATAAGGACGTCTTGTGGTCTTCTGGGAAGGCAAGCAGGCCACTGATTCTGGGATATTGATTTGTTTTGGCCTATGAGAGTGTAAGTGCGGTCTCTGCAATTCCCCTCTGTTGCAGGTAAAAAGGTTCTTAGCATAGCATCACATCCCCCCTACTTTAGTTCTTCAAGTCAGCTCAGAGCACAGACTGATGCAAAGACAAGTTCTCGCTGCTTCCCCAGTACAAAATGTACTGTTTATACACTGCACTGGGTAGATGGAAAGAATTTATATTTGGCATTTAGTAAAAGAATGAGAAGAGAGGAGCGCTGAACATTGATCAACTCTCAAGAAAGTCAAGATGATGACATCTCATTGGCATCGACTGGTCATGTATATTTTTGGCAAGAAGAATTAATCCATTTCATGAATTCTGAATTAAAGGTGATGTTGATACTGTGAAACTGTGGGTTGGACACTTTGGTTGCAATGTTTTTCTCGAATAAAGCTCTCATTATCAGTGGATCAGGCCGAGGTTTCAACTTTTGATGTCATCACAAATTAGAGCTTCAGCTTGGTAGTTCTCAGTGTTTGGATAGAGTTGTTCACAAATATTGATTTAACAGTACAGAAGCAAGGCATAGCACAGATCAGGTCTGGAAAAATCCTTAGACACTCAACTAGAGAATGCAATGTTGTCTGAAGTGTGACAGTTAATCTTCAAAGTTCAGCTGGAAGTTTACAAAACTGATCCTGCTGCCTGCAAACTTTCCAGTGAGGGTTACATCGTGCTGGACCCTTCATACTCTATGGGCTTTCTGCTTAGACAGCATCTGTTGTGCCAACTGCCAGCCTTCCGTTCGCAGCTCAATACTCAAAGAATAGGCTCTAAATGATATTAATGGACCACTTTACGTCCCAATCCCAGCTGAGCCTATAGTGCCAGGGACAATTTTGTGAACAGCGTCGAGAGAACATTGCATGCTTGGAATCCTTTATCAGACAATGCTGGCAAAATGCCAGCAATATGTCCAGGCAGTGATCTTGATTTGCATTTGCTCACAATCAATCAAGGGTAATGCTTTATTCAATTAATTAATCAACCTGTCCTGAGCAAAGACCAATCCATCAGTCATTCTGTCGCTAGTTTGATGAGACCTGAATGTGACTGAATAGGTGTGAAGACGGATGCACGAAACAGGCAAGAGTGTGATTCAGACTGCTTTCAGCTCTCTCAGCAAGACCATCAAAATCACAGAGAATGGTTTCATCTGTAATGAGCCCCATGCAGGGTAAGTAAGCTTCACGCTGGTAATTAAGATCTATTAGGATCAATTCATCAATTGTGAACTGTCAGACCAGAGATCACATGTTAAATGTCATTACTTGATTCAGAGCAATTACTTGCCGGGAGAGAAACCCAAGAAATCCAAAGAACTGATGAGACTAAAAAACAAACAAATAAAACAAAACAAACAAAACAAAACATTTTAGTTTGTCTCATTAGTGATCTGCACAGCTGGAGTATTCCACACAAAGACAAGACATAAATCATGTACATGTGTACAGATGTAAGTGGGCTAATTGATTCTTCTAGCATTCCCTGTAGTGGGTGCATTATAATTTATTACCTTGCTGCTCGTTAACACAGCATGTCGCAGTCCAAGACTTGTTACGATGCCCCCACTGAGCAGCCTACTCTAATTTGTCTTACATGCGCAGATATGAACGCATGGAATACCAACACGAATGATAAAATGTAGGATTCATTTTCATCACAGATTCCTCATGATCGCTGTTGAGAAAACTGTAGAGGGTACAATACAACTGAAAAAAAACATTGCCAGTGCAAAGAAATAGTCCTTGAATAATGAAACCTTTGACATTCTATGAGCGCTACATTCAGAATTACGCTGTATAGCTTTTCATTCATTTTAAGGGTCATTGGGCTGTGGAAAATATTAATTCCAATCTCAAGATTTAGCTATTCATCACTTTCAATGTGTATAACTAACAAAAATGCATCCCTTGAGCCTACTGTTCAGCACTCAACCAAGTAAAACCAGAGGAGCCTTTTTAATTCCGTGGGAATCTCTTGTGAAACGCTGCACTTGATGACAACTGTTCTAGACTTTTTGAGCTCAAGTTGCAGCACTTTGCACAGGACTCCGTGCATGACTCACTGTCACTGTCCTTGGATTTTAAAAGGAAAACATCCTTTTCTCTCTGTAAAACAGGAAATAAATTTCAAAAGGATAAAGGATGACTTATGAAGTGACAACATCCGTTCCTGTAATAGACGTGATAAAAACTATTCTTCTGGAAGGCAGGGGGGTCATTTCAGAGATGCTTCAGCCTCAAAAGGATGTGCTTTTTTCTACAAATGTTTCAAAACTATACAGAAATAAATAGCCACCTGTGCATCAGCTACATGTGCTCTGCAAAACTGCTGACCTGACATACTGGTACAACTTCGAAAAGGCTAAAGCATGCCTTATGAAGATTGCACTAGCTAGGATAAAGTGGTTAAAAACAAGTTTGACTGTGATCAGTGGAAAATGGCACTGACATAAGTCTTGTCACAAATAATAGTTAGACTATCTACTGATTAGGCTCCATTCTTTCAGATGGAA
The DNA here is from genome assembly GCF_048128805.1 of Centroberyx gerrardi. Taxonomy (NCBI): domain Eukaryota; kingdom Metazoa; phylum Chordata; class Actinopteri; order Beryciformes; family Berycidae; genus Centroberyx; species Centroberyx gerrardi. Next base: position 21,418,717 of record NC_136004.1, read on the forward strand.
CTATTACTGTAGAATTCTACTGTGTAGGTGTGTGTGGGTGTTCAGAGCTAATCATTCTATTGTGTTCTGTGTATTTGTCTCTGCGTGACTGAGACACCCACACACACACACAAAGATAGACAGACAGCTAGATAGCTACAGATCTATAAATACAGAGAGAGAGAGAGAGAGAGAGAGAGAGAGAGAGAGAGAGAGAGTTAGTTTAGTGCAGAGAAAGAAGTAAGATGAGTTTATTCTGTACTCAAGTTGTGCTGTCAGACCAATTCCCTTCCTTTGACAGTACCACTGGGATATCTTCTTTCTTGCTACTCTGCCTAAAAACAGCTCATTTCCCAGAGAGAATCTCATCGTATTTGACAGACTCCCCATAAAGAACAGTATGAGGCATGTGGGGGGTCGGTGAGAATGAGAGTTTAGTAATACATTAGTAAAACACCATACATGACTACATTCTAGCACAGCAATTCTCCACTCTGCTGACAAAGACGGGTAAGAGATGGACGATGCCCTGGAATTATTGAAATAGTAAATAACAACAATAACTGTACTTACAAGGAACCCAATGAGTTCCATAAGTCAGCAAGTTAACTCAGCCAAAGTCAGGTTAAACTAAGCAATGTGTTATGGCTCAATAGTAACTCTATTATAAAGTAAGGCTGCTGGTTAAACTTCAACAACTGATACACAGGGCTCTCAACTTCCATTCCATGTCAAAGATGCATAAATTTAATGATTCTGCAATGCAGGTGGAAGAACATCACACTTCATGTCAGCTGAGATTGCCTCTCACACCTATGCTCCATCTTGTATTGTGTCCCAATGTAACCCTACTGGGACACACTTTCACCTTTCTGCTTTATTTTCCGTCAATGTGAAAGGGGCTAAATTACAACACATTCACAAGGTTGTACTTGTAAATGTGTTTATTTCTTTGTGTTTCTTTCTCCATTACTGTACAGTAATGTAGATATGACTGTGTAGCTGAGAATTGACAGATATAGATACTAACTCTGATGGCTCTCTATGCCTTAGGCAGCACAAAGGAGAAACGTTTTTTCTGGGGCTGCAATATGACAGCCAGAGAGGTCTGTTATTCAACAAAACCAAATTACACTGGTGGTCTGCTTGAGACTCGGTAAGAGCAATAAAGAAGGCAGAGTTTTGAAAGAATGGCAAATCTTTATTACTGATGCTTTGTGTGGCCCAGAGTGTGTTGATAACATGTTAAAACTCATTTCCGCTATATATACACCTCCAGAGTCAGTCCATCTTTTGTTCGTCAAAACAAAATAATGAAAATCTGTTGAATGACGATACATCACCATTGTAATTCATCTTTCAAAATGTTTTTACAAGGATACCATGAAGTAATTAATTCATCAAAGCTTTAAAACACATTTTCCATTCACTCCATTCACTGTGAAAAATAACAGCCGTGAGGCAATAATGTAATAGGTACCATTCTCTATCTTTCCTCTTCTCAAACATCAAAGCTTGCACATTTAACAGGATTGCCCTTTAAGTAAACAAATTGAGAAGAAAAATGCCAATTTATTAGTTGCAAAAACTGGTTGATATTCTCACTGACAGCTATACATTTTGCCATTTCAAAATATAGATGCAATATCTTGACTTGGTTACAGGGTCACAAAATATTTTTTGCTCGTAGGGTAGAATGTCAACTGTCAATTGCAGTAAAACACATTCACACATCTATGTCTTTGTTTTGGCAGAAACGGTGTGGCTCTACTGGCGTAGCAAGTGGGCCTGAGGACACAGGTAAAGCCTTCATCAATGAGGCGGCAAAGCATACTGGGATGGCACTGAAAGTCCTCTATTAGGACAGAAAAAAAAACGATCTCTCTAGCTCTCTTTCTGCATACTGTTATGTCAAGAGTCAACACACAGTGCATGCCACATATGTGAATGTGGGTACATGCTGTGTATTTAGTGACATACAACGAGTCACTCTTGGCTTGGACAATCATGTTCTCAGGCTATCAGTAACATTGCTTTTCTTCATTGGAATGTTGATAACTTATTTGATATCTATCTCTCTCTCACACACAATTCTGTAACCCTATGTCTGACTTAAGGAGCTTTCAGTTGGATGGTTATGAGAGTCAGCACAATGTGTGCAGGTTTTTTTTTTGTTAACTTTGACACATATATATGAACTCTGAAAGAACTCTGAAGCTGGGAATTAAAACTTGGAAGAAAGAAAAAAGAAAATAATGATCACTTTTACATTTGCATGTTCTAAGTGTAAGTCTAATGTTAACTATACTATCACACACACACACACCATTACCAATCACACGCATACACCACTTCCGAAAAACAACTAATTAGCCTAATAGCCTGGAACAAAAAACTCATCAGTTACACTTTCTGGCTGAATGCTATAAATGACTAATCCAAGCATTCCATTCAAATAAATCAAAGCTACATTGATACAATAAGTTAAATAAGTTATTAAGTACTTCTAAATGAGGGAACGTAGGTGGTCTGAGCGCAGGGTGCTGTCATACAACTGTATAATAATGATAAGTAGTATTGTTTTTGACCAGCATGGAGTTCAGAGCCAAGTGGTGAGTGTAAAAGCATGGTAAAAGCACTCCCCACCTACTCTTTTACAAACAGGAATACAGAGGAACGATGGGAGATGGATGGGAGAGGCAGACAGAAAAAAACAAGGGTGAGGAAGAGAAAAACAGAGTAGAGGGGAGAGGGAAGAGAGTGAGAGAGAGGCAGAAGTGAGTAAAAAGACAGTGTGTGTGTCAGAAAGGCCTTACGGTTAACGACTGAGCAAGTGAGATTAACTTCCAAGGAGAAGAGGGTGATATTCTCCACACGCAGAACTGTGAAGGCCAATGTCCATTGCCTCTGGTGTGTGTGCATTCTGGCTGCGATGTAATATCCACCAGCAGCTTTTACAGCATGGATGCAGCAGAACGATAGCCAGACTTTTGTTTGTTTGCAGTGTCTTCCTTCAGTGTTTTTTGTTCTTTACTTCAGTTATTGGTGAGTCACGCATCAACCGGAATGTATCTTTACTTTTAATATTTTAATTGGTCTCCCCCTGTCACATGTTGGAGGTGCTTGATGAAGCTCTTCTCACTGTTCGGTTTCCTAATGGGCTTTTGGCTGTTACATGTTATTCCAAAAGCCCAGTGCGACCTGATTCAATGCTTGACTGGTTGTAGGTAGCCTCAAAGGAATTGGGGTGGAGGCCGGTCACCGGTTCAAATCCCCAGACCGTCTGGAAAAGCCCGGGCAGGGAATGTGAAAGAGAAACACACTCCTCCCTTAACAACTACCCTAAACCTTGAGGAAGGCACTTGACCCCTAACTGCATGATCAATAGTAGAAGGTTCCCTGGTGTGTATGAGAGTAACTGTATGAATGGGAAGCAAGGCATTGCCGAAAAAGAGCATGCATGCTTAGTTAACTTTCCCTGTAAAAATAACATTTAACAAGGCCGTAAGTGAAGACGTGTGAATATATGTTCAAAACTTTTTCCACTTAATTTTTTGTCTTGGTAGATTTATTGCTATGATTAAGGTGATTAATACTATCGCTGATATTCTCTGAGGGGCGAGGGTGCCCCTGGTTGGCATAGTGGTTGGGGAATACACAGTGCAATCGAGAGGAGAGCTGAGAGTGAGGCAGTAGTGTGGTGACTTTTTGTTCCCCATGTTCTAAAATTTCATTTTCAGCATTTTTCATACTTTCCGAACCTGAGAATAACCCTTCAGCAATTCCTATTAAGTTCCATCATGTGAGAGGATATTGCCATTAAGGGAAGAATTATGATAATTTATTCATTAAAATACCCATATCATGCCTAATGATCCCTATTTTATATGTGCAACTCTCAATATGAACACACAATAAACCAGGTAAGGGCTGTGTGTTGACATATTACAGTACAATAATAATAATAAATAATAATAAAAAACTTTTTCTGCTTTTCAAAAAGCAGAGTTTAAAGTGCTTACATAACAATTAAAACAATACACACTGTAACTTACGGTAGCTTATATCATGGCCCAGCACACCATATTTGGGCTCTGTCACTATTAAGCTATCGAGTTTAGCAACCTTCCCTCTCATTACACCTCTGTCCTCCCTGCACAATTGTCTCTAATAAGGCATCTCCATCTTCTATTCACATGTTGGAGCTTCATCAATCAATGGCAATTACGCATACAAATGCAGCACAATAACCTGTGTGTGGTGTGCATGTGTGCATATGCACATTAGTGTGTGAGAAAAAAGGGAACGGGCTCAAGTGGGCGTGTGCCGCAGCACAACAGACAGAGCCCGTGTCATTAGCACCCAGTGGAGAAACTCTTTGATGTTGCCTATCCCTCTTCTTGTTTGATGATGCTGGCCTTGGAGATAAAGCATAAGAATCAAACGGTGCATTACGTACTGTAGCCCAAACAGTCCATCAGTTAGCCTAGTCTAGTCGTCTGGAACGCTGTGATCAAAGTGAGGGTCCCACACAAATCCCAGACAAGACAGAGTAGAACAGTCAACGGTTTCCAAAACACCTCCCCCTTCTTGTTTAGAGATACACACTAAGTCACTTTTAGGGACAGATCAGAAGGCAGTGGTGCTGCGTTGAGACTGCCTCTCCTCCCACAGGGACTTTTAATCTTACAGTTGCACCCATGGAGACAGCCTCTCAATGGGATGATGGATGGAGAAGAATGCTGAGCTGCAGCAACTACTCAGGATAAACCATCCTCGACAGATGCTTCCCTTCTGTTCTATGCCTACCAAAATGTTAAGGTGGACTGTCAACCATTTTAAGTTTTATGCACTTTTCTTTTGTATTGTTTTTTTCAAATGTCAAACACACCTTTATATTACAGGGAGATTCTTAAACCTGGGAAAAATGTGTGTGGGGGTTGAAGTAACACACATACATGCGGGATGTGGGAATGCATTCCGCATGTATGTATGGAACACCTCATTATGAAATGTCATGCGGTACGAGACTGACAAGTCCTAGAGGGACTCTCTGAATCATTGGGGATAAAAGAAGCTTTTAAACATAGTCCTAGAGCTGGGAACCATTCCCACTTTTTCCCATTTGCTGTACCAGTGACAAAACTTAAATGACCTCCTTCACTCCTGGGCATGGCACCAAAAGAATGCTTTGCCCTCTACATAATATTTTATAAGACCTTTGATAACATCTTTTGCTTGATTTAGAGGCCTTGCTCGGACTCCAAATGATCTGGGTGACATTTCATATCAGACCATGAGGCATTTTAAGAGCCACAGGTTCATAAAAAAGGTAGGTGGGGGCCTACATATGCTGCAGTAAAGATTTAATCTAAAGTTTGGGAAGAGCTAAAAGGCTCTGACCCTGCTTCGGATATTGTCACTGCGGGGATATCAAGACCTGTGAAAAGCCAAGCTAGGACCCTCACAGACATGCATAAACACACACACACACACACACACATGCTACACACAAAGCCTGCCATCTTCTGGGAGAAACCCTGATCTTCTAAAGGTGTGTGGGCCAGCTTAATTAGGGATAAATATTACACCTACACCAAGTACAGGCTCACCAGAGGACTGAAAGTCATACAGAGGCGTAAATGTGACTCGGTAAACAATCATCATCCACTGAGATCAAAAGTCTGTGCAATTATGAATACCTAAAAAGACATTCATCACATAAGCTGATCACCAAGAAATCTTTTGCTATTCAAATCAAAGGATCAAAATCAAGGCTCCAGCCTTCAATAGTGTATGCTGCTGAACAGAATCTAGTTCAAGATCAAAGACAGCCATTATCCAAAACCATTAACAGACTACTTCAAGTTCAGGGGGAGTGTAAGTACAAATGCCAAGAGAACATCACTTGTCCAGATGACTACAGATGACATTTAGCTTCCTAGCTAATTCTAAAATAAATAAATAAAAATAAAAACAGTTTCCCACACAGGCTTTACCTGGCCAGCCCCACCATGACAACTTTTTAAAATGTTAATTAATTTTAATCTACAGTTTGTCAAAATGACATTGTCCTACAGAAAGCTGGCTGTGCAACTGTCATTTTGCGTTGCACAGACCAGTAGACCATCAGCTCCTCCACTCCCTTTCCCCTATTTCCCGCTGTGGAACTAAACGCAAACCCTAAACCATTTCAGTACAGTTTCATAAATGAGGCCCCTGGACTTTGTATAACCCCTTTAATAGTAAGCCAGCTGTAAGTGTTCTGGACAGGCACACATCCTCTGAGCACTAAATAGACATACATCAATCAACACTAGAAAACAGCAGACATATTTATGAGCTCCCACAAACCATAAATCCATCCCAGGCTGTCAGTCCTCTTTCTGATTTCTCCAGCCTCCTCTATCATCTGTCAGCATCATGGTTTCTTTCACTCCATCTTCCACACTGTCTGTCCACCAACCGCTCCCACCCTCTAACCTTCCCCGCCATTACTGATATGTTACCACTTCACATCTCATCTACAGTGGATATCAAAAGTCTACACACCCTTGCAAATGTTCTAGTTTTTATTGCCCTGAGGCTTTAAAACCTATTAAAACGCACCTTGGTTTCGTATGAGTGCACATCATTTTTTTAATACTTACTAGAAGCACCATTTACAGTGAATCCATGTGGATAAGCCTTTAGCAGCATAGCACATAGCAAATTTTCTCCCATTTTTCTTTGCAGACGAGTTCAAGCTCACTTACACTGCGAGGGGACCTCCTATGCACACTTATCTTTAGGGTCCACAGACTCTAGCATCTAACTGGGCTATTACAATATCATGATTTTGGCTGTGTGCTTCGCATTGTTGTAATGTTGAAAGATGAAACTATTCTTTAAATTTGAGGAAATTTAGATTTTCCTGACCAGAGCCACTGTCCCCACTGAAGAGAAACTGTCTCATAGCATGATGCTGCCACCTCCATGTTTAACAGTAGGTGCTATGTTCTTTGGGTGATAGACTATGTTGGCTCTGCAGCAAACATATCTTTGGGAATTAACACCAAAAAGTTCTATCTTGGTTTCATCGGAATATAGGACATGTTCCCACATAGTTTTGGGAGACTGACTCAGCCTTCTTGCATAATTAAGACTGGACTGGGTGTTTGTTTTGATGAGATGTAGTCTCCATCTTGCCACCATACGGCTCGTCATCCAGACGATTCGTGGAAGAGATGATGGTATTCACCGTACTATTTGCGTTTTTGCATGAGCCGCAAACCTCCGCTTTTTGGTAGGAATTATTTCCTCCTCCTCCAAAAGTAGAGTGTCTGCTTGAATCCATTTTTTAAAAATGTATCACATTGGATCGCCCGGTTGTGCATGTGGCCTCGCTCTCCAGGCGCTCCGAGCTGTTTTTCCCGACGCGGTCTGCCAAGGCATTTTTGAAGTGGCCTTGCCTGTAGCAACACTTCTCTGAGTGATCGCCAGCTAAGGGTTTCATCAAAATATGGAGATGGATTGTGAATAGGATATGGGTATATATCATGAAACAACAGATCAGGGATTTTATTGGTGTCAGCGATTGCCGTCAGCAGTTGGTGGTAGAGAGTACGGGTCAAATTCTGCATAAACTTTCATGTTTTGTTTTTTTAATTTCTTTTCATTTCATCTGAAGTAAGGTGAGATGCTCGCTTGTCCATGGTCACTTGTATAGTTTATGGTCTTGAGATAGTTTTACAACCCCCGATTATAAGGTGAATGAGCACTTACGTGACCAAAATGTTTGTTTTCCATTTCTAATACAAAATCAAAGTAAAAAGCATAGCATTTTATTTTTACTTTGATTTTGCACTAGTATCCAAATGAAAATGAAAACACTCTGATTTAAGTTTTAAGAGTTTTCATTTTAGGCCTTTTAGACAAACATTTGAAAGGGTTTGCAGACCTTTAATATCCCCCTCTACCTTTTTAGTTCCCAGCAGCTAGTACCCTTTTCTCTTTCTCTTCTCTGCCCTGGACCCATCCATGTCTCAGCATATGAATCCAAAAAAAGACTGTTCATTGTTTGCTGCTGACAAAGCTGCACTTTACTTCCCACGACATTTGTGCTGAAATGTGTTTCAACTGGCATGGTGCCTGTCAACTCATACACACACTATTGGGCAGAGTGTCTCATGAGAAAAGTGAGAAAAGGCATGCTTTTCCAGAGGGTAAATGAGGACCCAGAGGTTTGACTGCATGTATGAACAAAAAAGCTTTGGCTGACTGACACACACACACACACACACACACACAAACACGACAATACATAAATGGAAGGACTACTGCAGGAACGGTCCGCCAGTGAGAGAATCATGAGGAAAATACTGCAGTATGAGGGTGAGGAGTAGTGAGCTGGGTAATTTCCCATTTATCCCTCTGTTCACTCTGTTCATCTTTTATTCAGGATGACAGGCTCCCAAAAGGAAGCAGCAAATCTCCTCATCCAACAAGACAAAAGAGCGCAATCACAGAAACATCACCTGCAGCTAGAGACAGACACATAGAACACAGCACCCACAGCATGAAGGAGGCACGAGGAAAGATATAATGGAGAACAGACTGGTTGAAGCGGGGGAAGTTTAAGAAGTAGAAGAGGAAGAAGTGAGGGAGGGAGGAATTGAAGGATGGGAAGGAGCGAGGGTGGGGTGGCCTAAGGAAGAACTGAAGCTTCAAAAAGAAGTGTTATGTTTGGAGGAGAGGAATGTGTGCTACTTCTGTTTGGTATTCTATATGCTGTTATGGGCACAATTGTTTTAAAATAAAAATCTTGTGACTGAAGCTTTTTGTCAGGTAAGCTAACCTATAACAACTGTGACCATTAGGGTTTTGCTTTTGTTCATGTATTCAACTGCACCTTTTTTATTATGCTGTAGTACAAAAGCAAGCATTTTTCTTGTTCGATGGCTATCCTTAAACACTCTCCTCCAGTGAGTAATTAAGATCCATTATCAGTATTTTCCAAAGTTATATTGAGTAGGCAGCTACAGAGAAAAAGTACCCAGCCAGGGGACCAGGGGTCATGCTCTCCTGGGGGAAATTGTTTTGATAAACAGGCTTTATTTTGCTGTCTATTCATGTCTGATACCTTGATTCCATTCAAAATGCACATCTTAATTATTGAGTCTTTTACTGTGTTTACCCTTTATGCAAGCACAGTATGGAAATGAGACCTTTAATCTCAAAGGACTGGAGTTACAAATAGTTTGCCACTGTGCTAGAGCACAGAATGGAACAGCTAAACAAAAAGCTGCAGATGACACACCTTGACTGTGATTTCATTTCAATACCACTGTCGGGGGTTATTGATTAATCAATCATCCTTGTCAATTGTCAGCACAGTGTAACGAGTCACAACAACGGGAGCAATGTCCGTAAGTGGCATTGCACTCATGTTCACCTAATATCTGAGTGTCAACTTTACATATCTCTGGCATGTAAAAACTGTCAAATTAGGGACATTCTGTAGGATAAGTTTCATTTTTGTTTTCACACTGGGAGACCAAATACAAAGCTCCTGTCTCCTTAACTGTCTCCTGGTACCTGCCTGCAAATTAAATGGGATAGGCTTGGTATTTTGGATGGGAAGTAATTAGTTGCTCAGTCGGGAGATGCAGGCGTCTTCACTAGTCTGTTTTTGACTATCTCAGAGACAAGAATCATAATTGTGAAGCCATACCTCACGCTATCATTTGGTGCAATTTAAGAGTTCCCCACAAAAGGGAAGGTAAAGAAATGAAATATACTGAGAGAAAGTAGCTCAACATGGGACATAGTATGTAGCGCCATTGCTTGTTTTCACAATTCATTTAACCGTGACATAGGGGAAATCCTACATGGGTTATCTTTAAGTAAGTCTTATCTTAATAACAAAGAAGATTGTGTGCCCATGAGTGCAGAAAATCATGTACATTGTTGCTTTTCTGTATCAGCATACACTATCTTGTTTGATATTGCCACTGCTGCGCCATATAGACAGCTCAACTTCCTGGTTTTGTTTGAGTTCTTTTGATAATGAAAACCATTATGGGGACCTAATGGTAAGACCAGAGAGATTCATGCTCCATGTAAATAGGCTGCAGTTACATTTTTATTATCCCCATACAGCCATAAAGAGAGCAACTATTACAGAACTACTGTGGGGGGGATCTGTGTTATTTGAGCAATTCTTTCCTAGTGTTTTAAGATAGAGTGATTATAAGATAAGATATACTTTAATGTCCCCATAGGGAATAGGGACATCAACAAGATAGAGTGATTGGGTGAAATTAAGTGTGGCTGTCTAACAAGGTTCAGCGGGAGGACAAGGCTGAGACATCTTTGATGAGTTGAAACATTGTCACCTCAGGCAACAAGTACACCCTCCTCCTGTTCCCCTGGTTCCATAGCGCAGGGCTCCACCACGGCCCTGATAGAAAATTCTATGACTTTTCCGTGACTTTCCATGACTCGGTCGGAGTCCTCCCGTGGCCTAAAAAATGTATTACGAAAATGATTTACACTGCAACTGCGTTTATAAATAACTGGAGAAATATAAAAAAGCAGTGTCTACATAGGAGAAACACACAGGTCCTGAGTCATCACTTAGTGAAAGGTTACTACTGTCTTTTAGCTAAATATATGGTCACTATATATTTATTTTACTATTTATACATTTTTATTGTCTGAAGATAAACAGCCTACCAATTGTAGCAGCTGTGACACATAATCAGTTATGTTAAGCTGACGAATGAGTCATATGTACAGGACCAAGTATTTATATGGAGGAATATTCAGGGCAAATTTAAATAATTAAATAGTGAAATGTTATCATAAATAAATACATGTATTAATAAATAAATACATAAACAGACAATTAAATATATAACATTTATTTATTTATCTATTAATCTATTTATGTATATTGCTTCTCCGAAGCAATTGCAATGACATCAGTCCTCTCTGACTATGACATTGATGCTGCTGTATTTACAAACCTGCAGGAACTTCTGCAGTGAATTACACAATTTAGGAGCTGTAACAGTAACACTACTCGCCCTGTATGTCCTTCTTTTGACATTTTTGCTGAATCAATTGAGCATTATGCGCCATGTGGCTTGAAAATTCATGAAATAGCCACTTTCTGCTTCCCAAAGTAACCCAGGACAAGTTTCGAAACCATCAATTTACAGTTAGCTGGTAAGTTATCCATCTACGGCATGACTGTTTCATCTCTCCATGCATTGCCACATGGCAATATAATGCACAAAATTAAATGCTTGAAGCTGGTAAAACAAACAATTATTTAGCTGTCTAACTTTGATGCATGAAGTCAATAGATATATTTAATCATGACATTTATATTTATGAAATTTCACAATTTTATTATTTTGATGTATTTAAGTCCTTACACAATTTAATTATTGACATACAGTATTTATTTCATTAATTTAGTCCAAATAATTCCTTCATATACTGTATATACACAGCATCAGAGAAATATCACACAATTAGCATAGCATCCGTTCTCTCACAGACACAAACACAGTTACTCTAATATTCATCCAATTACAGCGGGCAAGTAAGTCCGCAGCATGCTAAATCATTCATTCACACTGCCTGTAGAGGCAATTATGTTTCCCTCATCTAATCTAAACAAAAGGTATGCTATCACTACGGTAACATATTTACTACCGACAGCTACAACCAGCCCTAAGGTTCAGTTGTTTGTTTACTGGTTACCATTCTTCACTTCCTTCATCCCTCTCTCTTATCCTGTCCTCCCCGTGACTCTTTTTCAGCAGGAGCCACTGAGGGCACACACCCTTCACTAAGGGTATGGCAGCTACCAGGGGCCAAAATGTAAAAGGTTTTCCCTCCATCAATGTAATGTTTACGCCTGTTTTCACTGGAGGGATGTGACTGTGAAGGGGACAACAAAATTATGTTCGCAGGGATTAGGAAAATGTCAGTGGTGAGCAAAGGGAATTTTTAAGCATATTCTCTACTTTCGTTGTGAGACCGAGCCAGTGATTTACTCACAACAGTCTCCCTTCAATGTCCCAAACAAACTTACTATTGAGAATACCATTAGATTGAAAGGGATGCTTTCTAGTGGCCAGTGAGTCTGTGTTCTCCTTGTCTGGGGTTAGAGGACTACAGATATAATCACTGTTTTTTATTTCACAACTAAAAAAGGCTGCAAGATGACGAAATACTGGGCTAAGACTTACACAAGTGAAATGCATGCCAAATATTTTTTTAAAAAGCTGGGTACATTGTAACTCGGAGCCGAAAAACACTTCTCAAAGCATTTATTAAAATGCTTTTTGCACAAATGTGCCTGTATTCTGTGTGATAAATGAGGCCCAGCGTCATCACCAAAGTGAGGAGTGAATGCAGAACATAGTCAGACAGTTGGAGACGACTGTTTATCAAGAAACTGCGCGAGAAAAAACACTGCCCTCTGTCTCTCGCCAACTCTTACAGACAAGCACACACACACACACACACGCATGCGTATGCACAAACACTCATGCACGGACACGCACACACCAGCCAAGGAGAGCAGATATAAGAGAGCCAAACTGGAGCCGATAAATGTTCGAGAATGTCACGGGTCTCTTTCCTCATTAACTTTCTCTTCAAATAGAAAACTCACGCATGGACTCACGCACACACAGACACACATTAAGGGGCAGAGAGAGGTGCGACCAATAGCCTCCTCTTCTCTATTCCCTGGAGCAAAAAGTCAGGGTCTGGGCTGAGGTGATAAGTGCTCTGGGATACTGCCCAGCAAACACAAACACACACACACACACTACACACAGAAGCAGCCACATAAAGTCACACCAGAAAATAAATATCCCTGTATTTTTTCATTCAAACACATGGGCGAAATCAAATTTATATACATTGCACCCTCACTATTGTTGAGCTCCAAGTCCATGCGCTCACACACGCAGCAAATCACACACACACACACACACACACATACACACACACACACTGACACAGACACCAACATTACAATCAAATGAACAGTTTTAATGAGCCTGCGCAGTGTGGGCCGGAGTAGCAGGGGAATGCATGTTCTTATACACACACCACTGTACTGTTTAATTAGCACACATCCCCCCGTAGAGGGCCTCTTGCAGATACTCAACAACATCCATGATTACCCACGCTGACTCTCAGCACACTACCATACATTATAGAGGACAACAGATAGGGAGGAGAAGGGAAGGAGAAAGAGGACGGAAGGAAGGGGGGGGGGAGAGGGGAAGGGATGGAGAGACGTGTGGGAATGAGAGGGAAGGTGAGAGGAAAAGTGGAAAAAGGGCAGAGGAGAGGAAGTGAGGGCTGAAAGAAAGAGGAAAGGAAAGGGACATAAAACTTGGAAGGGGTGGGGTGGAGGGGGGATGGGGGGGGAGTGGCTCTGAATCTGTACCTAGGTAACGAGTGTGGGAGGCAACCGCCTTCGTCTCTACAGCAGCTTACTGGAGCCAATAAGCTTTTCTGGGCTAAAAATTAATTTGTATTGAGTGTTAAATTCTTGTTTTGATGCATAAGTTGCCAGTGTAGCGTAAATGACATCGCAAGGAACCAACAAGAACTATGCTTGTGATTAGACGATCGGGGTAGAGACACACGCATTACATAACAGAAGCAATTAGTCTAAAACCTAAAATGACGACAGAAAACGAGAAAAAAGGGTTTTGGTGATTGCAAAAAATTTGATTTGTAATGAAGTGTGCTTTTGTGTGTGTGTCTGTGTGCGCGCGCGTGCTGTGTTTGACTCACCAGTTTCTTCCTCTTGTCCTGCTCGGTAGGTGGCTCCTCATCGTCGCTCAGTTTGGGCTCCTCAAAATGGCTCATCAGCATGCAGCTGCAAACACAATAACATTCAACTCAATATTAATAACCCCACACAAACCTGCACAGTAGGAGACAATTTCAGACTAGGCAGCATAGACGACAAGTATGTGTGTGTTCACAGGCACAGACATCTGTGTGTTCTTACACCACAGAAAGACAGACAGAGACAGACACACCCACACACAGAATGGCTGAAACCTCCGCCACTTTTGAACATAGCACTGCCTGATATTCATATTGGTTCATCTGCATGCAGAGAGGAAACACAACAAGCTAAACCTTTGTGCTCTGTCCAAAGTCTGTCTATAGACTGTAACTATGAGTCTGAAAGAGAAAGAATATTTCTACCTGTGCAAACAACACTTGATGGTGTTCCACGCTAGATACCTTTAAACCCTCTAGACAAACAAATACGGATTATATAATGTATCTATAATGTGTGTACAATGTATGCAACTATGTAGTACTTACAGGCTGCATACAAATAAACATAGATTTACACTGAGCCTAGCTTCAGAGCTGAAAAAATATGTTGACAAGTGACTGAATTTCCACAATAACACTGAAGTACTATCTGAATTGGCTTGCCAATTGGCATGGCACTTTGTCGAATTTGTCCATGGTGGCAGCAAACACTTTCATTCTCATTGCATGCCACACAAGAACGATTCCAAACAACTTATAACAACAGAGGAATAAAAGAAATGCTGCAGTGTTACTTTGGAACTTTACTTAATTCCTAAACACAGCCAGCACGATTACAACAATACCCACTGCTGTCTGTGTCAGCTGATTGCATTTACAAACAGTGAAAAAAACTTAGAGAAAACTCATTTCCCTCAACAAACATTTCAGTCTGTCGTGAAGAGAAATCCCAAACAACTCAACTTATCGACAGCAAATGTAAAAAAACATGTTACACCAAACTTTTACACCCAACTTTTCAGCTTATTTCACCCTTGGCCATCTTGAGAGGGTGCAGGACATGTTTGTGATATAGCAGAGAAAAGGGGTTAACTGTGTGAACATTTGCTAGGACATGAGTGCCAAGCTCCTGGAATTGACAGCCAGGGGGAAGAGTGGTGTGGCAGAGCGGACTCAAAGGGTGGGGAGTGGGGAGGGGACAACGGTCAACGTCTCCTCCCAGAGTGACAGAGTGTCCTCCAGGCCATTTCATACGCCATTACTCTCCTCAGATTGGCAGAGCCAGCGAAAGGTGTACTGTCAAACACTGCAACTCAGCATCCCTCGGCCCCGTCTCCATGATCCTCGGCTGCAGGATTGCTTTCGTCTTATCAACTCAGACTTTGTTTCAGAGGTTTGGGTTTGATCATTTTACATTTCAACTCATCTTCAGCTGCGCTGCTTGAAAGTTGCACACTCAAAGCAAGACAGCTGTCTTCATTCATCACACATAAGCTTTGTCAAAATCACAAACTTCATACGCTTCATTACCTATAGTGTTGAAAAGAACGAGGATTGTCAAGGTTTCAATTGTATGCTTTAGTGATATTTATACTTATGTTTTTCATCAGTTTCTACTCTTTCTTTAACCAGGCTCTCTGAAAGACAACATGCCAACTTACTCTTTGAAAGTGCCTGTGTCGGGGTCTTCTGTCATCACGTCATGCAGCGCCTCCACACAGATGTTGATGATGCCACAGAACTTGTCCTGGAGCACACTGATAACACACAGACAACATGGAGACATTACGAGTGAGATCACTAATTACAATAGTAGTGTGTGTGTGTTTGTTAGTGAAAGAGATAGACAGAGAGAGAGAGATGGGAGAGTGGGAAAAGAAGCAAAGAATCAAGCTATGGTTGTCAAAAGAGCAAAATCACATCAGAGTCGCGGCCTGTGTTAAATCCGGGCAGTATTGAAAGCAATAGAGTGGCTGTCAAAGAGACATATGGGGGTCTCGAGCAAAGGGCATCTATCCCATCCATCAGCTCACATTGCAGCACACACACCCAAATTGCACCGATTTTTTTAATGCATTTCACCCTCACCTATTCACCTTTGGCTTTTGCAATTAATATTCACATTCACCTTCATACAGAGTGGGGTGTGGGGAAGAACATTTTTTACCCCAATATGATGTGAGCAAGAGATGGGATAGCGGAATAAAAGCCCAGACCACCATGTGTGTAATAGTGCATTAAAAGCATTTCCATTTTCAGGGTCTTACAAAAATATCATCCCATCACACTAAGCTAACATGTAAGAAAATCAGGGTAATTTTCCAGTTGTGAACGCAGTGTGTCAACATTTTGCTGTGGTATGTGTGCTTTGACAATAAACAGCTTCCTGGCTTGCTGTCTTTACGCACAGGCTTGCAAAAAAGGAATCTACTGAGTCTCCAGTTTTTCTGTGGCAGCTATGGTGAGTCTTCCAGAGAGAAGTAGTACTGTAGAGACGAGTCTTGCCTATTGAACCCGAGGTCCTTAAAATATGCCGTCTCGCAACACCCACCCATGCTTGGAGACGAGCACCAGTCATTGATGAATTATTTGAGTCATTCTTTGAAAGGGCTGGAAAGGGAGTGGGTTGGTCCATGTCAATAAGAAGAATAAAAAGATGGGGTGGAAAAAGAATAGAAATAGAGTGAGTGTGTGGGTGTGGGCACTGATGCTTCAAAGGTTCTGTCAAACTCAGTACTTGGCTGAGTAGGTAGACCCCGGGCAACGCTGCATACAGTTCATCCAGCATGAAGTCTGGAAGAATGGAGAATCAATGCATGACAGACATACAAACATAGACTTATCTCTATCTCTTGTGTGGGTGGCTTTTTCCATGTGCATTGTTGATGTATGCTCTCACAAATATTGCCAGAAATACTGCCATCACAATAGAAATAATGTGAAAACTAAGCCACAGCAAAAGGGGTTCTGCCTGCACAACTTATGAATGTACAACACATTCCTTTTTCTTTCTCTGGCATGAGAGGAAATTAATATTTCTCCAACTGCTTGTACTGTAAACACACACACACACACACACACACAAACAAAACAGCATATCACAGTATCAGTACACATGAGAAACAAAAAGGATAAGCCAAATACACAGACTGTTTTTTAGATTGAGTCGAGAGAAAATGAAATATGGAAACACGGAGCCGAATCTCTGATATGTTTGCTACTATCTGTCATGTGTAAAGTAACATTTTGATACCAATACCCTTGGTGTGTAAAACGCATCACTGCACACCTCTGCCCACCAATTTCCTGATAATACTTTCGACCTGGCAGCCATGGCAACCGCTGGATGCAGGCGTTGTATTAAAGATCCCTTATCACACATTTAAACGTGTCTGTCAATTCTAATTCTATCCAGCCCAACACCTCTCCAGTGATTACTTTCTAATGGCTGACTAGTGCTCCCTGTTCGTGCCTGCCATTCAAATCAATGTAAGTGGGAACATGATCTGAAAACTGACGGGCCGAGTGCAAGGAGAGACCAGAGACAGCAACAAAGTTCTGATCGAAATGAACTGCCTTTGTTTGTGTGTCACCCTCACTCCCCCCCCCCCCAAAAAAAAAGGAGGGTGCAGAGAGGCTGAGGAGAGTGACCTGGGATGACTGCACACAAGATGAAATTTTCAATGTGAGGTGCTGCCCCACAGAGATTCGGTGTGTTCAAGAAATCAAATTATTATAATCCGGGAGTCAGATATTTTCAGTGTTGGGCTGACAGATAATCTGTCGATGAAACATAATCAGCTATTGATCACCGATCACAGAAATTGAAAGGAATCACTTTCTCTTTGTTCTTACATTACTTCTTGTTTACATGACTTAAGTGTTTTTGATAAATAGGCTAATGCTGAATGCTTATAGGCTGAAAATTCAGACAGACAATAAGAATTCAAAAACTTGAGTATATAAAAAAAAAAAAATGAAATGTAAATGTAAAATAAACAAAAAGGAAATAAAAGGCCAGGAACTATATGACTTAAAAATGATTTAAAAAACAGCTTGATTTTCTACTTAGAATTCAATTCAAAAGACACACACAGACAAGTGCATGCAGGAACACACACAAACACACAATAAATGCTATTTTGTATGGGCTGCATGGCTTTGTTTTATTGTACATGCACGGCTCAAACGCTTCATTTCCGAACAAAAGCACAAGTCAGCAAAGCAAATCTAAAGTTTGAATTAAATTTAAAAACCAATCAAAACTCACCCCAGACATACTGAGAGCATCTAAATGCTCTGGACATTATACTAATAATTGATTTTGGCATGAGCGTGATTAGAGAAAATGTAAGCAGAGCAGAATCTAGGCTAATACAGATGTGCCTACTCATTTAATAGGGTTCTTGTTCTTGTATAGAATTGACAATTCTCAATAAAGGCTATGGCGATGAAGAGCAAACTATCAGCGACAATGGACTGACACTGCAAAAAGGCTGAATGAGGGGTTCTGACCGAGGCAGTCTTCCATGAAAATGACCTCATGCCTGTGCATATTAAATACAGAATGAACCATTCTAGAGCCCTTAGATTGCACAAAGTGTAGCCTACTTGGTTATCAAATTTTCAAAAGTTCATTTTAACTTCCAAACTTTAAAGGACACAGGAGGCATTCGTGGATTCAAGGAACAGAACAGAATGAAACAAAACAAAACAAAAACATAAATAAATAGATGAGAAATCCAATAAAGAATAATCTGATAAGAGAAGAAAGCAATACTTCACAGAGGCTATGAGCAGGTCATGCTCATAATGAGTCCATGACATACTGTGACAGAGAGGGTGAAGGGATCATTAATGACAGTATAGCTACATAGATTGGATTAAATACTTTGACTCTATAAAAATTGGCACCCGACTTTTTACTCCCAACCTCTAGAGGTCTGTACTGAATCAGATAATTGAATTGTCTCATCTATAACAATAAAATCCTCACAACACTAACATGGAGGTGCTCCTGTGACTGCTACTATGGCCATTAATAACCTTGTCATTAGGGAAATGATGTCAAAACTACACCCTCAGATCTTTAATTTAGCTCACCTTGTTAATCTTTTATTAAAAATTTGTGATAGCCAAATGTGATAACAACGCCATATATCTTGTTGCAGAAAAATAAGCAGTGTCCATCCGCATGCTTATCGGTCATACACGCTCCACAAATTAAGCCTAACACTCTCACGTGAGGATGCCAGTTTTTGGTGGTACTTGGGTTTGCAATATGTCTCACATGTACCTGTGAAGAGTACCATGATTGAAGAGTACCATGAGTGAAGACTACCATGAGTGAATAGTACCATGTAATGTTATTACCTTGGCACCCCACCAAGGTACCAGCTATCCTGCCCAGGCCTCACATTAACCTGCATGGCCAATGCCATGGTCAAACTCTGTTGTCTAGACTAGATTCAGTTTTCACACACAGCTCAGTAGTACGGCACCTCCCCTCGCCTTCCCACACGGGAATATTAACAGACACAAGATTAAGCTTGTTCCAGTCTGTCTTGCAACCCACGCCACAGCTGATGGTTGTTCGAGATGTGTGGAATATTTATCAGAGATGTAGTCAGATGATGTGGAATATGCCTACGGTCATCACCAAGCGAAGCAACGCACATCTGTGTAGCACTTCAGCACAGGAGTTTGTGGTAAATTGTTTTACTTTCGGCTGTGATATTCGGAACAGCTAAAGTAGCTAAACTCTAATGTTACCAGCAAACATCACTGGTTATGTCCTTTTGCCAGGTTGTTGTTTTGGTTCCATGCAGTTAAATCTGTTTGCAGTTTTCTTTTTCTTCATCTTCAGACCCTCACCAATAATCGATCTTCAAGGTTTTTTAAAATCTCTAAAAAATAAGCCCACCGAGCATGAAAATGTCTGACTGTAAACGGTACTGTATATGGTCATTGTAAATTCTTGCTTAATAAATGTTGAACGTCCATGAGACTAAGTTCCAAATTTTCCCAGCCTATGTAGATGAATAATTCCCAATTTCAGAATTTCAACTCAAAAAAACTATTTTTCATTATGACTGCTGCCCTAATCCAAACAAATTATAGTCAATGGAAAATAAAGCATCCTTAAGAACCAGCTGTTCACTTATAGAGTGTTCAATCTTAGTGGTGGCTACATTGGTACACTTTTGCCAACATTCACTCTTGGTCATAGTGTGAAACAACCCAGTCACTTCTCTGCTGGCTCAATTAATTGAGGACTTGCTATTGGCAGCCAAGGTTGTGAGATTGATCCAGGGTGGTGCTGAAGAAACATGAGACAATCTCACGCACCAATGCTGTCTGTGATTTGGCCAAAGATGTGACTTCTGATCTTTCAAGGTATTGATTATGGCAAATACAATGTGACTTGTCCAGAAAGATTTCAGTGCCTGGACCCCTAAAGAGGCTGCTTGTAACTATATTTCTTTTCTTTCTTTTTTTTCTTTTAGTTATTCTACTACCTTTTATATTTTTCTCTTTAGTTCTTTCTCCTAACTCTTCTTTTTCTTCTTACACTATATCAGGCTGGCCCTGTTGATGACTGCTTGCAGTCCTAGTTATAACTTATGACTGCCGCATATTTCATCCTCACCATAAATCAGATTAGATATGTTTTCTTCTTTGCCTCTGGCCTATGAAGGAAAATCCAGCATCATAAATTACACTATAGGGGCTTTTGATAAATGATATAGACCCTTATACCTACCTGGCTTGTGTCATTTTTATACATTAATAGAGGGGGTAATGCAGTCTTGGATTTAAGTGGAGCACTAGCTTATTGCCCAACATCAACTTCACATGATAAAAACTTTGATGACAGTGTCAGTCCATGCAGCTAGGCAAACACAATGCAGAGATGCAGATGAACAGCCTAATGATTACATGTGTATTTCTCTCCATCACACTATCAATAATTGGCTTTCTGTTTACACAGAAAGACACAGTTTGATATCAAGATAATTATTTGTATTCATATTTATATATATATATTTAAGTATATAGTATATGTAGATCCAGAACCCAGAGTGAAATCCAGTGTCTGTTTTAGAGTGTGTTGGATCAATATAATAATTGATGGTGTTTGAGAGCATGGATGGTGTGTTATTTATACATCCTAAGAATATCAGTTGAATCAAAGAGAGATTTTATTTATTTTTAATTAATTTTAGTTATGAGTCAACTAAATTCATATCCAAATGTAATAAAGTGCAACCCACTTTAGATTAGGGCTTACTATTAGACTTTTGTTCCACCGCCAGGTATTGTGCATCACAAAATAACTTAAATCTCAAGTCTGAATAAGGAACATCTAGGAACACACCCGTATGTTGGAAAAACCCCCTCCATGCACACTCTTAGCCCAAAAGGTGTTAAGATACGACTGAGGTCTGAATAATGACTTGTGCAGTTTTGGCGTTATATCTCCATGGCAATGACTTAACTCAACTCTGAAGCACAGACTAAGTGTAGTTAAGGTCATATTAGTGACATATCTTATATGTTAATTTTTGGTAAATAATTTGGTAAATAATCTACATCAACCACTCTTGGTACCAGGGACAAACTCAGAAACAATAAAACCTGCATCACTTTGTGAGGGTTCTACATAGAAAACCTGTAATAACAAAATACAACCAACTCACACAATACAGATTAACGGCATGGAGTCCTGGATGGTCATTACAGAAGTGACAGCAAAATAAGATTGAAACTTAAGATAGGATAGACAAGAATTTCGGATTTTTTTCTGTAATGAGGCCCCTGAGTCCTATCTTTTGTGAATAAAAACCAAACACCTATCTGGTCTAGACTTTACCAAAGGTTCTCATTTCGTATTCTGAGACTGTCCAGAAATAAACTTGCCATTAACTTTGTCATTATAATTTTTCCTGATAACATTAAAGTGAGCCACTGATGAGAAAATTAACATCTCAACCATACAATGATATGTTAAAATAAGAGTGGCAGGCAGTGGTTTAAGTGTGTAAATAATGATAGAATATCAAGTGATAGGAAGTCCTTATCGCACAGCCCCATTTTATCACATATTTAGACTATATTATTCCCTAAATACAAGCTCTTATCTCCTGTCTGCTACACATAACAGCTAATTTGTGGTGCTAAACGATTTCTCATCTCATATATTCTTTGCTCAATTCATGTGATGGTATTTGGAGGCAAGTCATTGGCCCAAGAACTAATTTTCAAAGGTAGAAATAAATGTGACATCAAAGTTAACTTTCTTTCACTTGCGATTGTTGATTTCTAAATAAATCATTCTATTCCAAAACACTTTTTTATCCATTTGGAATAAAAAATATAGTCATTTACTCAGGCTACTATTTATATACACCATCAACTTTAAGTTGTAAATCTCTTAAAGCCCCTCTACAAAATACTTTAGATTATATAAAATATAGGGCAGATATGGACCTCCTCCAATCTTAGTTGTGATTGTGAGCAAGAAATAGTTGATTTGTCATGCAGCACACAACCAGCCAAGGCTATCAAATTCAACTGCTGATGCAGACTAAGGATGGGGGCGTACAAAAAGATGTCATGCCTGTCTACATCTATGATTGCCAAATCTGGACTGCAGAAAACTCAGCTTCCCAAAATCTTGATAAAAACATGCATCGCCATGCAGTCTGAGATGGCACACCACAATAAAAAAGTTTTTTCATCAAATCACATTGAACAACTTTCAAGAGTTTCAAGTTTCACTTAGAACATGAAAAAGACTCCCCAACACTTATAACTGTTAAGTGAAGGCGAGGGAGGACTATTTTTTTTGTTTAGTACTCAGCCTTTATTCTCCTACGCACCTGTCAGAAAGAACACTAAGGTGTACAAAACACCCTAATCTGTAATGACTGACACAAGAGAAGACTATTCTTTACCTCATGGCAGACTCATTTCCATTGCTCTCAATCATAATCATCCATGGTAGGTAAGCTAGGTTTGTTATGTCTTTTCAACATGCTATTCTATATCTTCTGCTCTGTTTACTTTAATTGTGTTATCAAGTCAAGTCAAGTCAAGTCAAATTTTAATATCCCACTAGGGGAAATTTAGTTGTAGCCAGGTATTAAAAACACATTCAATCCATCATAAAATACAACATGAAAGACAACATACCAGACAGAACAAGAGACAACAATACAATACAGTACAGTACAGTACAGTGCAAGATCACTTCATGTGAAAACAAAAGACGAACAAATTGCTGAGTGCAGAAAGTGCTTAGTACAATCATTTGTGCAAATTCAGCCTTCTAATTGCAGTGCAAACAAAAGAGTCTTTGAATTTTTTTGTACTCTGAGTTGGAACTCTATATCTTCTACCTGAAGGTAGAAGCTCAAACTCACTCTGCAGGGGGTGGTCAGTACAGTCCAATATGGCATGGGCCTTCCTTACGACCTGCCGATCGTAAAGGTCAGAGAGCTGTGCTTGGTTCACCCCAATAACTTTACAGGCCACTCTGACAAGTCGACCAAGCCTATTCTTATTGGCCAGATTCAGGTTCCCAAACCACGCCACAATACAAAAAGACAGCACCGACTCAATAAAAGTTCTGTAGAACAGAGTCATCATTTTGGTGCACACATTAAAATAATTCATTTTTCTCAAGAAGTAAAGATGTTGTTGTACCTTCTTAGAAATGGCATCTGCATTAGCTTGAAAGCACAACCTATTATCAAACACAGTATCCAAATATTTGTAGTTCTCCACCAAATCAATCTCAGTTCCCTCAATAACTGTGAGTTTGGGGATGGGTGCTGACTTCCTAAAATCAATAATCATGTCCTTGGTTTTAAACACATTCAGTTCAAGGAAAGACTCCTTACACCATGACACAAAGTCATTAACAACCGGCCCATGATCTAGTTCCCCCAGCTATTTGTGTAAAGAATATAAAGAAGGGGAGAGAGTACACATCCTTGGGGTGAACCAGTGGATGAGTGGAGCTTGTTTGAGAGGACACCGTTAACTCTCACACACTGTGATCTATCTGTCAGAAAGTATATATTGTATATGCATACTGTATTACATCATTTTGTTTTGTGATTGACTGTTGATTAGTTAGATCTAGGTAGCCTTGTTCTCTGTAAAGTCCTTTGAGACCTGCTTTGTGATGAAGGGCTATATGTGTAAACTTGACTTGACAATATATCCCATGATGTGCAGTGTTCATCTTTTGACATACTGTAAGATTTTGTCCACAACCTTTTAAAGAGCCGGCCTTTTTGTGATGGACGGCATATGAGGTCAAACCAAGAATTCTCCCCTCCGATCGTCTCCCAAGAAGATAAATGGGTCAAGCTTATAAACCCTGGTTGTTTTCAACATCAGAGTCCACCTATCTTGAAAATTTAGCTTGAAGTGGTGGTGGTATAAAAGTTGAAGTGTGGTGTGCAACTACCTTAAAATAAACACTTAGACATTAAACAGTTTCAGACTTTACGTTTTTATCTAAGAGGGCCTGTCCTCTGCCTTGTGTGTGTGTGTGTGTGTGTCCGTATTTGTATGTGCATGTGCCTGCATCTACATTGACATAGAGAGGAGCCACAGTGACCTTTATTGATCCTGGCCCAGACTGTGTCTCCTCTCTGTTCAATCAATACACTGTACTGAATTGGTTATGGTCAACACCTTCCCCTAGACACACCCATAAACAAACACATTACACAAACACAAATGCATACACTCACATACCCAAAAATACAGACACACACACAAGCATGCAGACACAAGCAGAAACACAGAGAGAGAAGCCTCATGCCTGATGATTCACAGGTTAAACAAATTCTTGAACTACTTTGCATGAGTGTCGTTATTTAACACAACAGGCCAAAAAAAAGACACTCCTGAGAGAGACAGAGTTAAGAGAGAAAACATAAAAACTCATTGAAAGTGTTTGTGTGGTTGTGTGTGTGTGTGTGTGTGTGCGCACGTGTCTATGCACACGCTATACTGAGTAGCATAAAGTTGTCTCTCTCACTGTCACGCTCCAGCCAACCACAGCAGCTCCTGTTAACACTTACAGCGCACCAGAAAGCCCCGGGCCCCACTGTGTGTGTATGTGATGTGTAAATGAAATGTGCATATGCACATTTGCGGTGCAGGTGGCAAAGATTTGGTACAGCGTCAGCTATTATTGGAAAGCCGCATGGTGTACAGGACGCACTGCTGGAAGCCTTGATTTCGTGTTGCATAATGTAGAGTTTAATGCTGTATTCTGAGTCTGTATACTCAAAGACCAGAGAAACTGTCTCACTGCATCTTAACTGCCTCACTGCATCCTTACTGTCTATGTTCCTGGCTCTTATGTGTTACATGGACATAAATAATGAGCTATTTGTTCAAACTGAACAAGGCTGGATGGATAGTTTTGTCCCCTCACTTTCCCCTATGCACTTCATTACTTGCGCTAACAAGGTGGAAGCTATCCAAATTCAACCCCCTAAAAATGCCATCTAGACATAAAGAAATGATTGATAAGTGTTTCTCACCTGTTGTCAGATGGTAGGAGAGAAAGCAGGGCCAGGGACGACAGCTTCCTCCTCTCAGGCTGGGTGATGTTGTCCATGCGGTCCACCCACATCTCTATCACACTGCCCAACAACTGGTCCATCTGGTGGGGAGAGAGGGACGGAGGAAGAGAAAGATAGAGGAGAGGGATGAACAGAGAGAGAGAGAGAGGAATGGAGGAGAGACGGATGGATGAGAAAGAGGGACAGAGGGAAGGAGAGAGAAGGAGGGTAGTGATAGAGGAAGAAAGGAGACGAAGGGACAGACAAAGAAGAGAGGGGCAACAGTGAAAAATAGAA
Organism: Centroberyx gerrardi; assembly: GCF_048128805.1. Lineage (NCBI taxonomy): Eukaryota > Metazoa > Chordata > Actinopteri > Beryciformes > Berycidae > Centroberyx > Centroberyx gerrardi. The sequence continues at coordinate 21,444,399 of NC_136004.1, forward strand.
CAAAAGAAAGACACTAAGGAAGATGGGCATTAACTATGTACAATAAAACAATGACTGACAGCAGATTACATTGGATATTTAAAAAGAAGGTTATGACATTCTGACGAGGGTCAATGAAACTGACTTCCTCTGCTTGTTCTGTCGTGTTTGTCTATCGCCCGGACTTGTCCTCTACTGTCAGTAAGAGAAGAGCTTAGCATGGTGGATGGAGCAACATCAGATGGGTAATTTCTTGAATGGCCTCACCCTGGGTCTTCCAGTTATTTAGATCAAGGCAGCAACAGTGGGACCGACTAAAAACAAATTTTTTGAGTGTCAAAGTAAGATGAATTCAAACTATTTCCAAAAGTTTAAGGCTTGAAAATGTTGCCACATGCAATTCCTTGTCTAATTACTTTCTGCCTCTTTCAATATGACACTCTTTGGCAGGGGCTTTGTGGTTTTTGTCTCCCAAAGAATGTGAAGGGTGCTGTAGAAATCTAGTATTCAAGTTGTTTGTTCAAGTTAGTTTATTTATACAGCCATTTATCACAAGTGTCTCAAAGGACTTTACAGAGAATGAGCCTAACTATATCTAACTGATCAACAATCAACCATAGAACAGAATGATACAGGCCAAGCATCAGGAAGAGCAAGACACGCAAAAGCAGATTTTAGCAAAACATAACAGCCTACCTATTCTGCATAGCCTAACCTACGCAGTTCCACCAGCCTTAGACCCTTAATGCATATGAGGAAAAACTCCCAAGAAAAAAACCTTGTTAGGAAAGTCACTGGAGTCTCACCTCCTGGTTGCACTCAGAGGCCATCTGAGTGAGCAGGGAGGAGAAGAAACTGGAGTTCTGGAGCAGGACCCGGCCCATGATGCCTAGGTAGGTGGACATTACCACTGGATATCTCTGAAGAACACACACACAAATACGTAAACACAAACCCACACCGGCGGATGCAGACACACATGAATGCTTTTACATAAAGGTCATTAAAGATGATGAGAGGGAAGAGGATGGGCCCTTGACACAGCATAATCTCGGAAGGGCAGCCAATGGCCTTTGTTTGAGCCGAATGATCAATAAATGCCATTATATACTCCCTCTAAAAATGTCTTTTATATGACAGGAAAGGACAAATTGGAAGAACACACCGGATAGGAAACCCTCTAATGGAAACTGGGAGTATTCTAATGGGAGGTTGTGGAAGGGTAACGGCAAAGGTTTAAAGGTTAAATATACGGAAATTGACAAGGAAAATGAGTGAGGGGATAAGCGTGTCACACAGGTAACACAACCTACTGTATATCTTTACGTACGTGTCCTCTCTCCTGCTGCCAAAACAGTTTATACAGTCCCAGTCCAGATCTTCAACGTGCGAAATGTAAATGTTAAACTCACCTCACCGTCCACAATACCTCTGAAGACAGCTGGCAGCACGGGCTGGAACATGTGAGCTCCCAGTATGGGGCTAACCTTTAAAGCTATCTCCACCACCTGCAGAGACACAGACAGATCGAGGATGAGAGAGATAGGAGTCGGAAAGAGGAGTGGGGGGAAATGGAAGGAAGGAGAAAAGGAAGGAAGAGGAGAAGGGGGAAGTGTGGGAGGGAGCCAGAAAAAGAGAAAGACAGAAGAGTGGGCAAAAGAGGAGATGAAAAAGGTCAGACAGGGAGAATCGGGATGATGCAAAGAGGGAGAAAAGTGTGGGAGGACACGGTGGTGGTGGGGTGGCGTGAAAAGAGAGTGTGAGGAAGTAAATAACATAGTGGGGAGAAGAAAGAAAGGGACAAAAGAGGGAGTTGGTGAGAGTTGCTCCCTTGAGGGAAGCTAAAAGACTGCAGAAAATCCTTCATTTAACTGAGTGTCTAACCTATGCTGCAGGCAAGGTTACTCCCTTAAGTGTTCACTGCCCAAGAAATCTGAATGAGCTGTCTGTCTGGCATTAAAGCTGGTGTGGAAAGAAACTTGACTTGAACTAGAAAATCAACTCTTCAAGTAAAACAGCGCAACGAAAACCCAAGACACAATATGACCAGACAGCAAATATTCAAAGGAGGAATTTACGGAGGAAGGAATGTTATAGTAAGCATCCAACAGTCTCAGTGTTTCACTCCTGATGAGAAGCCAACAAGCCAATTAACGCTGTGAGACACCACTGTGTGTTAGTGTGAGATAAACAGACAGCTGAACTCAGGGCTTTCCACTGTTAGCCTTTATTAACAGCATAGGGACATGCAAGTGAGATATGCTGTATGCAAGAGAGCTGGGTACATTCAGTGAGTGACACTGAGGTAGAAAAATAGCCAAATTTATACTAGAGCTTCACAATTTTAACTTCTACAGTTAATAATATACTGGCATATCAGCAACACTGTAAAATGTTATTTAGGTTACAGTGTTGGTGGTAGTTGAAATCAGTCGAGATGTTGATATAAAATGTTTAAGTGCAGTAGAATAATTTTTGTTCCTTAGAGCATCAAGACTAACAATCATGAATAATAATCATGATCAAATATGTAGCAATATAATCAAGATTAATAAAAATCGTGCAGCGCTAATTCATACTTTGAAACAACTGAGAATGAACGTTCATTAGAAAATGAATGGCAGCTTCTATTTAGCCAACCTTTTCACGTTATCAAATTAAAAGTGAATTGACCCAAGCCATTTTATAGACATGTGCAGTTACTGATTTTTTTATTTGCATGTATATCATAATGTTGTCATTATGACACTGGTTGTGACAGTAACAACGCGGCGTGCGCACGCCGACTAGCAGCCTGTTTTCTGTCCAACAACTCTGGGTTGCAAGCTTTAACAAGTTTACTCCCTCACTTTATCGATTCCACCATTACAAGAAGAAGCTATTTAAAAAAACATAAATGAAAAGCTACTGCATGGGCTGGAAGGAGCTTTGAGTCGGTTCGGATTTTGACAACAAGCTTTAGAAAAGAGATGAAAACAGCAACACAGCTGGCCCATGTGTGTGGATATTTGTTTATATCATGTCTCAATGAAATCTCCACATAGCACACGTTAGTTTCAGGATTGGTTATAGGGTCTGAAATCGCTTATTGCAGGTTTAAATACAGTTAATTGCATTCATCTTGCATTGGCTGGAATGAAAACCAGCAAGGCTCTGGGTCCCAACGGCCAAGACTGAAAACCACTGAGCTATGGTGAAAGCTTTGGCTTAGCATGTGATAAGAGAGAGAGTGTGACTGTATGTGGTTGTGCATTCATGCATGATGAGTCTTTGCCCCACACAAGACGATTGGCCAAGCAAACTAATCTGAGAAGGACAGGGACTGGATCTAACGCAGTAAAGGATCATTCCCTCCTCATTAGGCCTCCCATGATCAAAGACCAAAACATAAATCCTGACCTTACCAACGCACGGATGCTCTAACATTTTAACATTCCCATTCAGAACAAATGGCTTTTTCCCCCATTAAAGCTTCAAAGGGGAAAATTTAACTCAACGGTCAGTAACCATATCCGTGGATGATAGATCACTCGGCGCACAGAGCCAACTGCAAGGAGCAAGCTGGTGCAATGAAAAGACAGCGTGAGAGAGAGAGAAAGAGGCAGAGAAAGACAAAGTGGGTGTCAACATGTCTGTCTGTGTGCAACTTTCCTCCGACACAAATACTGATTACTCTGATCCTTTTGTCCTCAGGGTGCCAATGTGTGATGAGCTGCTGTGTGTCATGGCTGTGTAAGTTGGCAGGGTTGCTGTCTGCTGGGCTGGTCCTCCTCTCCTCAGAATAAAGGATTAGAGGGAGCCAGATGTGCAGTAATGCCACTGAGCTTTACCAAGCTAAACCTCTAAGATCTAATGGTCATTCTGCGTACATAAACTTCTCAAACAGCGCACACACTCGGCCTGCTGTCAGGAAGACACACACTGATACACACACAATACACACCCATACACACTAATTGAAGATCTGAGAATACCATAAGACAAGAAAAAGGAGAAATATGGAGAAATATGGAAAAGATGCTCCTGCCCCATTTCTTCCCCTCTAGTCTCTCTCCAGTTACTCCCATGGTTTGATGGCTTGATGCTAAGTGCAACTTAAGTGGTAAAGTAGAAAGTGCTGGAACCTCAATGAAAAGAGAAATAATGACAGGATGTTTCCGGCTGCTTGGTGCTGATTGGGAAAGTGGAGAAGACATATCCATGTAGCACAAAGCAAGTGATTGCACTGTTGCTGAAGTATTTCTGCATTCAAGAGTGACTGTTATGTTGTATATTTATATATATATATATATATATATATATATATATATATATATATATATATATAAATATTCTCCTTTCACCCATACCCATATGGGTGGTTTGTGTGTCTTCCTCAATCTCGGGTTCTCTACCAGAGGCCTTGGAGTTTGAGGATTCTGCGTAGTATCTTAGCTGTTCCTAGGACTGCACTGTTCTGGACGGAGATCTCGGATGTGGTTCCTGGAACCAACTTGGGACTCACAGCCCCGAGTGCTCCTACCACCACTGGGACACTTTCAGCCCCTGGTATTTCTCCAGCTTCTCATATTCCTTCTTCTTGATCTTATTCTCACTATATCTATCACCACTGCTGTTTTCTGTTCCTTGTCCATTATCACAATGTCTGGTTGGTTGGCCAGTACTTGTTTATCTGTCTGGTTCTGGAAGTTCAACAGGATCTTAGGTCTATGATTCTCAACCACCGTTTGTGGTTGAGAGCAGAGCAGGCACAAGAGAAGAGCACAAGAGCAGGCACTTAGCACCAGGTCACCTGCACTGAGGTGGCCTGGTGCTAAGTGCCTGCTCTTGTGCTGCTGTGATTAGCGCCCCAGTGCTGTCCTTCAGTGCAGCCTTTTCCCAATGTCAGCCACCCAAAATGTATCTATCTCAGAGTTTTGAAAGTAATCATTGAGACACTGGTATTTATCAGCCACCCATTCAACCCACCAGATATATTATGATAATTTTGTGCTATGGTGCAGTAAAAAGCTTACTTATTGCCCCTTTAAACTTGGGATAGTAACAAATGACTAACACATTAACAGAATCACTGATTTAAATAATATGTAAATGATTAATTGATTTATTAACATGCCATCAATTAATAATTAAATAAAATAAAAGTACATTATACCATTTACTATGTTTTGGGAACAATTTAGGAACTAATTATCAATTACTTGTTAACTGTTAGTTAACTAATAATTATTATATCCCAATTCACTATTAATAATGGTTATTATAAAGTGTTACCTTATAATCCCTTAAGATGTAACTTTAAGGAGAGTGTATAAGTTTCCAAATGTATTCAGGGTTGATTACAGTAACTACTTCTTGCAATTTGATTATGTAATCTAATCCATTAGTCCCAGTTTACCCTCCGTCACAGCAGCATACCCAACTCCTTGACTACTTCTCTTCTCCTGCACTCCTCTACACCCCTCCCCTCCTCCAAAGCTACCCAAGTCCATCAGCAAGCAACTTTCCACTCTTCTTTCTTGCTCCTATCATCCTAGCACCTGGTGAAGCAATAGTGTGCCCAGTGCCCTTGGCATTTCACATCAAAGAAAATTAAAGTCTTTCAGTGGGGTGGAAATAACAGCATCCATCTCTCCTCGAGGCCCCATGCCTGCAACAGTTACCCCACTGCAAATTAAAGGATAATTCTGGTTATTTTCAACCTGGGCTTAATTTTCCCAGTTTTTGCCATCATGATGATTAATTGTAAGTGATGAAAAATGTCATCATTTACTTCACTGTAGAGCTTTATGTAGCTTCACTTTGCTGGTAGCGCTGCTCAATACACACTCAAGGGCCAAAATAAGCTCCAACATTTGAACCCAAAAAGCGAATAAAACACATCTTTTCAACACAAAAAACTCGCACTGCAATGAGACCTACCTACATCCAATTTGCTCATTGTCCAGTAGATAAGTAGACCGCACAAGTACTCGGATGCTGTGTCCAAGTCATATTGCATCCACAGATATCGGCAGACCATGGTATTAAAAATCAAAATCACGGATTTATTTGCACAGTGATAAACCAAAGAGGCATAATAAAAATGATGAAAAGCATAAAAAATGAGGTGCAATTTCATTATCCAAACATCACAATCAAAACAATCTAAACAAAACAATCAAACAAGGGTGACAAGCCAAGACACAACTGGATTGGATAAAATAATCCAAATGACAACACAAGACAACGTGGTGAAAATGGTAGAATAGGATCTATAAAATGCAACTATAACAAAAAAATGAAAAAATAGGGAAAGGACATAAGAGGAGATGAAGAAGACACACACAAAGCTGAAGAGCCTGGATACACAGAAGGCAGTCCATCTACTGCCGCACTAAAAATAAAAAATAATGCATATATTAATGAGGTAGCCTATATAATACAAATAGGAATCAATCTGGTTACAATCCAGTGTCACCCGTTGTAAAATCCTGATCCAAACAACCAATATCAGAGAGGACAGAAGGCCATCTGGCACAATAAACCCGCTAACAGGCATTTCTTTGTCCATAGACAAGTTTATAATGTAGTGTAAATAATGCTTATTGAAATCAAATCAGCAACAGTCCTTTTCTTAACTATTTTATGACCTTGATCCAAAAAACTGAGCCATCCAAGCCTCAGAAGCACTAGGCACTCTTTGTTGAAAACCATTTGATCTTGGCCAAGGAGCCCACACAACTGGGACGAGACAGATGGGATAAATGTGTGCAGACACCCATGCACACACATACAAAAACATGCACTACATACCTTTTTCCGTTTCGCTAAAATACTCTTCTGTATGCTTTACTAACTAATCTTCCTCTTGCAATGTGAATAGAACATGCCAAATACCACTGCCTACAGTCTGAGGAAATGTAAATTTTGCCAATGTTTTACTATCCCAATGCCTGTCAGTGGCAATATTGCCTGCTGTAATAACTTAAAAGGTTTTCAATCAATCCCATCACCATAAGGGGAATTCTAATTATTCTTGAGCTGATGACTGGCCATCTCAATGTCTGACTACATGAGAAAAACACATTATTACAAGGGACAGGCTTGGATGGGATAGAATAAATCTATTGCTTTGGGTCTCAGTTATGTCCTATTTGAGCAGAATACTCTAAGCCTAACATGTTGTCAAATATCCTTTCATACTGTACTGTCAGTATTATTAAGTGGCTCATATATTTCCCTCCCTTGGATCAATTATCCAATGAGAATGTCACACCTGTCGGGAGGAGACTATATATGTTTATGTTTGATGCTCATTTCCACTTTGATTCTGATGATGACAGACAGTTGATGTTGAAACGTTAATCTGTTTGCACAATAAAGGCTGCAAGTTGATCGGTGTGCTCCAGTTTCTCTCCTTTCTCAGTTTATTGTCCTATGCCTGAGAAGCACCTGATTCTGCCACATCTTGCTGGATGACGTGCAGTGAAATCCTATTCAACCTCTAAACCAGCTTGAAAATGTTGATATGGATGCCTAGCCTACTTAGATCTCTGTCATACAGTTCTTACTAGGTAACATCCATCCAATACATTATTACTATTAAACAAAAATTCTAACCAAGGCAAGGGACCACTGACAGTGGAATCAAAAACTTTTAGGCCTACTCAAAAACCTACATTTCCTACGTTGAGAATTGGGACATAGTGGGAGGTGGTCATAATAGGCTCATTGGGTAGCATAACCTGAGAAACCTATAGTTCCCACAAAAAAAGGGGACTGAGTTTGGGACTAGGGAGCATTTGGCTACACTTCACACAGGCTAGTGTCCCTTTCTTTTATGCTAGCTTTGCAAGAAGTCTAGCTGAGCTCCATTTCTCGTAATGCATCACATGTCCCTGGCTATAACAAAGGGTTGCAAACGTAGACTTCATTTTGCGTTTAGGCTTATCACTTGGAAGTATAGCACTGCTTGCGTTGTACTTTGCGTTGTACTTTGAACAATGATGTTACAATCACATGTCCTTACAAGTCTGAGTATAACGGAAGATAATAACAAGGCTAAAATCAATCGACACCAAGCGAACAAAAGCAAAAGAAGACAGAAAATAGTGGTGAGAGGGGGACAATCAGAGACCCCTAAATCAAGCTCTGGTCAGATAAGGTTTTGTTTTTTATTAAGTGGGATAATGACACAGGCAGGCTGTCAGAAGCAGCTTCTTCCCTAGCAATGAAAGCAAGAACAAAAGTGTGTGCTGTTTTATTTAGCATTTGCATAAACACAAGGGAGAGCAAGGTCTCTTTAACTATTCCAATGCATGCCAAAAGACAGCTTCATTATAATAGGCCAATGAGGGTGTTTTACTGTAGCTTGTGGGGAGCAGTGACTAGTGACTATTTTGCATTCATGCACACACCCCGCCGGGGAATGAATGCAGAAACACTTAATCACACGTACACCATTAAATCATGTGACATTTACAGTATTGCTGTGTATGTGTTGCAAACATAGCTTAAACCATACATAAAACTAAAACAAATAAAAAAAATAAAGATTCAATAATACGAATAAATAAAGACATTTTACAACTTGATAATTGATGTAGGTCTTTAGCTGTTCCGCAGGACTTTGTAGAGGTCGGCAAAACACACACTTCACCTTCAGCATTCAGTGTTTTATGAGCACTTTTTCTCACTTCCATCAACTCCAGCGTTTTGATCCTGATTTTGTTAATTAAAAAAATGCCTGCATCGATATGATGGATCTAATTGCAGGATTGCCGTCAGTGCTTTCAGTGGCTAATTTTCAGATTCTGTTCTGACACCAGGCTTTTGTCAGGAAGTGGTGAGAGACCTGTTAATGTGTTGTAAAAGCAGAAAGCATTTCAAAGCTATTGGTGTAATATGAGGAAACGACTTCAGAACATAGAAAATACTGTTCATACATGTGGGGGAGTTGTTCCGCTGCAGATGAAAGCTGAAATAAGCCAGAGCTTTGCATGGAAGAGCTCTGCATAAGCTACGCTGTGATGACTTTCATGTTTCCCGTGGGGGTATGCTTCACTTCAACGTTCATGTCTTGACATGGACATGGAGAGTGATGAGTTAGAGAGAGCATTTTCTGTAGACACAAAACAATTCTTTCCTTTTCTCTGACTGTGTGTGTGTGTGTGTGTGTGTGTGTGTGTGTGTGTGTGTGTGTGTGCGCGCATAATGTCTAACCTTTCAAGAAATCCTAATGGTGAAAAGTAGGGTACTGACCTGGCCATCTGCTATTGGCTGATCTTTGGTGCTTTGGTGATGCCACATTCAATAGAGTACAACAGGTGGTGACATCACCTGGCACCAAAGATCAGTCAATAGCAGATGGCACCATGGCTGCTTCAGTCATGGTGCCCATTTAATGCAAAAAAGTCTAAGTTTAATGCCTTACTTTGACTAGATCAGAGAAAATTCAGAAAAGCTTAACGCAATGGAAATCAGATGAACTTCAAATCTTCTATGAGATCCTCAGAGACGCAAGGTGGCAATATCAAAAGGCCGCCAAGGATGCCAGAGGGGCCTTTTTTCTGACCGTATCACAAAGAGCTATCACAACTGCAGGGCTCTTTTTAAAGTCATACTCTGTTATTAGCCCCTCCCCCCTGCTAAAGCGTGGATCCCACGGCACAGAAATCTGAGGAGCTCCTGGAATTTATTATAATTTCCTAGAAAAATAATGCTCACAGGATAACAAGTGGACAAGTGGGAAATATTTTGACAAATGAAAGGTTATTTGTCACTGCACCTGCACAGACAAGTTAAAAAAAAAACAAAAAAAAAACACCAGTATAGGTCAAATAAACAAGTACTCTCATCTGAATTGAAGGGTCTGTGCAACTGCATGAATCAGTGTATGTGATTCAGTGGGCAATACGTCAGCACTATTACACTATATAACAAGTGACTGGTTGAAAAGTTTTGAGCTGTGAGTTCTCTCACAGCTGCTTTGACAAGTTGTGAGAAAGGAGAGAAAGAGGAAAACAGAGAGAGAAAAAAAAAAAGGCCCCCAAAATATCTCTATTGAATCCAAGAGTTGAGCAGGTTGGGCAAAATTTGGTTAACACTTCTCAAAAAAAGATGCTAAATAGCTTTGACAAGAAACACATTTTCTGTTATCTCTCACGGTGAATAAATTGTTTAACTGTGTCATTTCTTAACATTTATTAGTTGTGGGAATATCAAGGCTCCTGATGAAATTAAATCTGGTGTCAATTAACAAGGAGTACTGTCACCTCATTTTTCTGTTAATGATAGGGACAGCAGTAGGCAGTGGAGCTGAAACAAGTTAATTACACAGCCACTAAGGGCAACTCAGTGTGTGTGTGTGTGTGAGAGAGAGAGAGAGAGTGGGTGTGTGTGTGTGTGTGTGTGTGTGTGTGTGTGTGTGTGTGTGTGTGTGTGTATGCGTGGTGCATGTGTGTGTGTTTCTGTCTTGTGAGGAGTTGTTTCATCCCACTTCCAATGCACCTCCTCTCATCCTTCTATTCCCTCCCATTACCCACCCACAGTCACTGCCCACTGCCATCTCAGTTGGTTCTCAGAAACCAGTTCACCATTAAATATACATGCAGACCATTGTGGAGGCCAAACATGCCCTAGAAACACTGAGGTGAGGGTGAAAGATGAAAACTGAGTACTGTGAGAGAGAAGAAAGAGAGGAGAAAAAGATAGAGAAGGATAACTGGAGGAGAAGAATAAACAGTATTAATATAGTTATGGGTGTGAGAGGGGGATGGAGTGACTGTACCTTGAGCACTTGGACCTGTCCCTCATTAGTGATGTCTTTGAGTAGATCACAGAAGGATCGACACAAGGCTTCGGCATAGCTCTATGAATACACAATGTCATACACAAGGTGGTGGTTATTCACAGGGACTCAGTTACCATGATGTATGTGCATGAAGTGCATGATGTGTGTGTGTGTGTGTGTGTGTGCGTGTGTTTGTGTGTGTCTCACCTGCAGGAACTCTGTGGCAGACAAGTATATGTAGGCGTTAACTATCTGGAAGCAGGTCCGCACGTTCTCAGAGCTCAGCTCTGAAACAGAACAGATGTTTCACTTTACCAAAGAGGACAGAGGGATTTGATGGAGGGAAGCAGGGAGGGAGGACAGAGGAGGGAGCAGATAAATGCTTCAGCTGGACAAGGCTGTTCTCAAACACTTGGACTGCAACAAACATTGTCTCAGTGACTTGGTTCACTGAGAACAATAATAATTAGCCATATATTTGTTTTCAATTTGGCTTCTTTGGTCATTTGGAAAACATGCATCATAAAATGATCAACAATGACCAAATAAATATTTCCACTGAAGTTTGATTATCAGTGCAGAAGAAACAAAACCCTTTGGAATGGAGGCAAAACAAGTAAAGAACAGTGTAGCTGTAAACGTTTCCACCCCAACTGGCATGCTTTGTTGCCATAGATGCTTGATCAATGTGCAATTGTTAATGGGTACATTAGTGAGGACAAGAGGTGTGAGAGGGGAAGGAGAAGTGTACAATGTTGCGATGCGATTTATTTTCATATGTTAGCTAACATCCTTTCATATAAGAACCTGTCCTTTCTTTCATGCTCTCTCATGTTTTGCTACTAATGTTAACTGCCTCATTATCGAAATTGATAGCTTTTGAAATACCAGTGACATTAGCTCCCTGCCTGCTTTTTTGCATTCCCTGAAAATCACCATTGCGAGCCCCAAGGTAAAGCTAAATCAATCTGTTTGATAACCTATGGCAGTTAAATAAATAATGGCTACTGTGTCATCTGTGGTTTTTATGTGTAAAGCTGAATTTCCAACAACAGCAACAAACTCAAAAAAGGAGATGTTATAAAGTTTAATGTGTGTGCACAACGCATTTTCCTGAGTTATGTGCACAATACCGATCAAGAAATACAAATACCGTGCATGTCTTATGGCAGCCACCCTAGCAATGAGGCGTTGAATCCATTTTTTATTGATGCAGCAATAAGATCAGTGATATATATAACTACTTGGGTGTTACTCAAGACAACAAGCTTAACTGGGGGCAAAATTCACAGTATGCTTCTGATATTTTATAATACCATCCTATTAAGCATGTCCAGCTGCACTCTCATATGCTGGAAATGGAATCAATCAACCAAAAAGAAGGATGAAAACAGGCTTTTATCATTATGAATATATAAAAAAAGCAACTGGGTCAAATCTTAAGTCAAATAAAAACACTCTGAAGTTATGATACTTTTTTCCACCCACTTCCCAGTATGCATGATGCAACAATTAATTATTTCAGCAATAGGTTCACATGCCTACAAGGAGGTTTAACTGGTCATTTGTCTGCCAACGTTAATTTATATCCTAACTACCATGGGGGTGAGAGAGGTTGTGAGGATCTATGAACAAAGACGACATCTAAATTATTCAGCAGGCCCTCGCCCCTGCAACATCATTAACTCAGCAGTAAATAATTCCTAGTTTGTCTCTGATGTTTTTTTTGGCCTTTGCTTTCCAATTTCATATTAATGGAGACAAAGTGGAGCTTTGCAGGTCAGTGCTGACTAATTACAGTTTCCCCAGGGGACAATGCATATGGATCTGTGGATATACATTCCCTTAATCTGCTGCTGAGGGATACATAAACCAACAGGACATAACCACTCAAGCTGTTGGATTTGCACCCAACCTACACCCACCCACAAACACCCACACTAGAGGGAGAGAGAGAGAGAGAGAGAGAGAGAGGGTGGATGGGTGTGTGTATGTATGTCTGCTTTTGTGTGCATGTGTGTCACTGTGTCTGTGTGTATATATGTGTATGTCATCAGATACTGACGATGGGCTGTGTCAGTACCGACGTGACTTTATCAAGTGGCAATGTTGAGGGGTTTTTTGTTTTTTTTAAGCTTTTGCAATGTAGCCATCAGCCAAAACAACAAAATCACTGAATAAGAAGCGTTAAAAACAATGTTCAGCCGAGTCAGTGGAGGAAAAGACGAGACACACACACAGCCCTACTGCTCACACACTCCATTTACAAGAGGCAGGGAAAGAAGTCCTTTCTACTCACGTATAACTTGCTTTCCGTCAGTAAAAAGTGTGACAAGGCTAGCTTAACCTGTGTCTTTGAGCAGTTTCAAAATGCGAACCAAATGGAGACTGAAAGTCGCATTAATGAGACAGGACTGCTCCGCGGACAGCTTCTCCCCCGCGCCCGAGGCACTTCTGTTCCCTCAGTCAGGCCTGTCAGGCGGCGGCCTCCTAAAAGGCTAGAAGTCTCCCTGAATTATAAATATATTAGCGGTGAGAGAACATCACTGAAGCGTGCGTGCTTATGTATAATCACTAGAGTTAGGGATACAACAATGACTCATTTTAAGAAGAAATCATGTAAACTATCAGCACTTCTCCAAAACTTGAGCTACTAGGTTAGCCTACAGGAGTATCATGATCAGTTTGCTCATCACCTGCAGTTGTTTCATTGCAGAAAGAGGAGGTGACTGGCAGCCTTGTAGGAGGCTGCTGCCTGGCAGGCCTTACTGAGGGAACAGAAGTCCCTCGGGCTTCCTGCTCGCTTGTCACTCGTTCATTGGCCATCAAAGATGTTTGGGAGATGTGATGATATGTAAATGTTGGGCACAACCCTGTGTGTGTGTGTGTGTGTGTGTGTGTGTGTGTGTGCCAGCTTGCCAGGCCACTGAGCAAAAGTGGAGCTAAAGAGATAAAAGAAGAGGAGAGGAAGGGAGATGAGGGGGTTGATGGAGTGATGAGAGGGGGTTGGACAAGAGGAGGACAGGAAAGCATGAGGAATGAGAGGAGATAACACATGCGAATGGGGCCTGCCTCTAATAGACAGCATGGATGGTGAGAATGAGGAGGAGATGAGTAGGAGGAGAGAGGGAGGGAAGAGGTGGACCAAGGAAAGGAAGAGATGGAAGGATGAGCTCAGGGAGGACAGGGAGAATACACCAGAGGGTGACTGGAGGAAAAAAGGCTGGGTGAGCAAAGGCCCAGAAAAAAACAGACTAGACAGAGAGGCAGAAGAGGGAAGAGGAGGGAAATAGGGAGGCAAGGCAAAAGTGGTTTCTAGGACGGATGCAAAAGTGATTTGGAGTGGCAGAATAGCTGAACAGTACACCAGGTATGCACACACACACACACACACACACACACGGAGCACCTAAACATACGCCGCGACCAACACTGAGACACCAGGAGTATAGGTTTGACAGTAATACAGACTGGCAGGGTAACTGATCCTAACACCTAGAATAGCTGTTTACTTCCACCTCCATGTAGTGTTTACACACACAGAAAAAGACAGACACACTTAGACCTTACAGGAAAGAGGGAGAGGACAAAAAGAGGGGTTTCTCATAAGGATGGAGGGAGAGAGACTCAAATGGAGTCACACACACATACACACACACACACACACACACACACACACACACACAGACACCTGTCCGCACTGCATCTACACACCAAGACTAACATCTGCATGAATGGTTTGACAGAAATACAGGCTGACAGGGTAGCTGATTGTAACACCTAGAATAGCTGTTTACTTCCACCTCCATGTAGAGATTATATACACAGACGTGCATGCAAACACACACACGGGCCAGATACAGTAGATATATTACATAATCTTTACATTATTTTTAATATGGCAATATACTGTATATGAAGAAAAAGAAAAACTGTTAAACTAAAGAGTGTTGAAATAATTACTTATTTTAGGACTATGTAATTAGGACTATGTATGTTAAGATTTTGTCATAATTCCCAAGTAAGTCACCAAATAGAATCGTCTTCAATAGAAGGATAAAAGGAAAACATGCAATTTTCATCATCTTATACAGAGGCTATATTATCAGATGTAGCAGCACAGACACACGGATGCAAACACCGAGTTCAGACAAGAGAAAACAACACTTGCATACACAAGGCCTAATGAATAAATCACACAGACAGAATCAAAGATCTGAAAGGTCCAAAGCATTTGTTTTGTTGTTCTGATGCAACCTTCCTCTGTGGCACTATTTGATTACTCTGCTGCACACTAGTTTTTTTTTTATTTTGCAGTAACTCAAGGCAATACGGCTCCATGTAATTTTCAGCCTTGCATGTGTGAATGTGTGTGTCTGTACAAAGCAGTAGTTTAGACCAAACTTTGATATTCTTTGAAATAAACTTTGATAACTTTCATGTAAACCAGGCTTTTCCTAACCAAAGCCTGTATCGGGGAAGGACTAGGAGTCCATGGTGAGCTGTAATAGAGGTCATCCCATGTGACCATACTGGTTCAAGCAAGTGATATTCATGTTAATGTATGCAATATGTTTTCTCCAGCCATCTGCTGGCCACAGTCAGGTAATAAAGATGATGTATGCTGCCATCTGCTATCTGTGCTGGTACATAATGTATGCCAGGAGCCTATTTAGTCAGCACATCAGCCTGCATGAATATTCAACACTATACACTAGTATTGAGCAACATTAGAGCTAAACACAGACTGCAGCAAAGAAAAGACTAATGTTGAGCTTGTGTGCATACAAGTAGGTATGTGGACCCAGAGATCAAGGGAAGATAATTAACGATGAATTAATTTCCAATGCAGTACAATAAACTGCAAAGAAGGATGTAGAACACAGGAATAAGCAGAAACAAGAAAGAACAAGTCAGAGGTGTAGTAAAGCAAATGTTTGTCTGTTTCCACTGTCATTTTGTGTGGTGTAGCACAGACCCTGGTATGCAGAACAGCAGGAGGAAAGAGCAGGGGAAAAGATGAAAGCATCACTAGAATGGTCGGCCTCTGCCATTCAATTTTCTAAGGAATAAAGCAACGGCAGCAGATTGCTCGACACAGGGTGAACAAAACAGGGAAAGTGGAATCTTTGTGCCACAGTGTTGGGATTTGACACCACTGCTTAAGTGAACGGCAATCAACAAACAGATCTGCAAACACACATCTATACACTTATGACAAATTATATTTTTACTGAAACCATACCACCACTTTTCATAACAGCATCAGCAGTCAAATATGACTTATGACAGGTAGCATGGAAACATCACTCTAGTTTCAGTCTGAACACCACTGATCGTTGAGATTTTAAATTTAAATTTATCCAACACTGTAAATGCAATGGCCTCATCCTTCCCTGGCTTTTACTAAATATTTGGGCAATAAAGGCCTGCATGGTCAGAATTCTAAAACATCAACTTGTAAGGTAAATATAGACTGTTTTGGTAATTTTCTTCACACAAAATACTCCCATTCAATGCAGAACAATGGGCTACAGGATGTTGAATGGCCGGTGCATTTTTTTTCCATTGATCAAGAGAGAGTGCCATCAAAAACTCCATCAAAATTACTCACATACCTTTAGAGCAATGTGAAAAGCACAGCAATAGCATGATAAGCACAAGAAATAAGACAAAGGAGACTTGTGTTAAGTGCAGTTTATATGTGTGCAAACCTTGCCTCCCAAAGTGTGGGGGTCGGACGAAATTAGAGGAGCGAAGAAACAAGTGTGCGCGCAAAAATGCATTCCAAGAAGGATTTAGCGGACTGAGCTTGTTACACACACATACACTTTTTTTTTTTTTTTAAACATTTAACTAATCTTATTCATACGTGCATTCCAAGAATTCCATGTAGTAAATTCACAATGATTGAAGATCTGTTTTTTTCTTTTGGTCGTTTCTGTTTGTGTGAGTGAGCAAATGAGTTTGTCTGCTGAGTGTACGGGTGCGTCTCCTATCTGCTGACCAAGCTGCTATTGATGCTCCACACCAGATCCAGACTTTTCACTCAAGCACACATTGCACGCCTGACCGTCCCTCTCCGAGTAGCCCAACCCAACCCTTCTTCCATTTCTTTACCTGATTAGGTTTCCGTGGGAGTTTTTCCTTCTCCCTTTGAGACTAAGGGCTGATTAAGGTGTCTGTTCAATGTTAACCCAATCTGATTGATTGTCTTCTACACTCCAGTGTTTGGATAATTTAGCCCTTTCAAAGGATAGCGAATATAATCTCAGATCTGGTAGGCCTAAACCTCCCGTACCTATAGGGAAGCACATCTCACAGAGTTCCCAGAGATACTTAACTATTCCACACTACAGTTTAAAAATGTTAGATGGTGAAGTAATCAGGCAGCATCATGGTTATGTATTTAAACTGAGATGCTACCACCATTCTATGAAATTCATTTTACCCCTATCTGATCAGTATGTATAATACTTGGTTGCATTTTTTTTTTTCCAGACATGGCACCAAAACTTACAATCCAGGGTAGTTGCAGGTTTATGATTAGATGAGTCTGTTGGATCCATATCTTTTTTAGGTATTAATGATATTAAGGCCTCATTGAAAGTTGGGGGTAGAGATCCCATTTCAGAAATTTCCCTACATGCGTCTTGCAGTACTGGAATTAAAATGCTTTTCTTATAATATTCCACAGAGAATCCATCATATCTGAGTGATTTTTCCATTTGCATATATGCAACAGCAGTCCTGATTGCAGTTTCTGTTATTGGGGACACTAATGATTCCACCTTGTCAGGGAATAATTTTGTTTGGATCTATATTAGAGAAAAAAGCCTCTAGCTCTTCAGGTTTTGGGTTGTCACCTTTCTTAATTACTGCAATTATGTTAGAGATTTAATTGCCAGTATTTTACAACCCAGCAAGTAATTTACCTGTTTTTCTCCTCATACGTAAAAAGTTGTTCTCAGCCTGAAATAGTGCAAGTTCAGATTTTCTATTACAGATTCCGTGTAATTGGAATACAGGGTGTTTATCAGAAAGACTTTCAGACAATTCCTTTTCCTGAATCATAATTTCCAGTCAAGTAATTTAGTCAAGCTTTCCTTTTGCTTTTTTGAGTTTCCCCTTATATAACCCTTGGAAGCTTGCTAGCCAAATGGTCTACTCCTGTAGTAATAAAGTTTTCATTCTCCACTATTTCGATACGCTTATATAAGGCCATCATGTACTTGTAGACAGAGAGGGAGCCCGAAGTGAAATATGGCAGTACTTAAGATAAAGACACAAGTCCAATGATTAAGGCAAGCCTGCCGATACAACAGCACCTCTATGTAAAAGATGTTACAAAGTTTGTCTCAAAAAGGGAGGCAACATGTCACATTTGGCGAAGACATCTTCAAGGAATTCAAAGCCCGTGTGACAGTTGATAAATTAATCCTTGATAGGAATAAATCTGTGTATCCACAAGTGCTATCATAAACAGTCAATGCACCTGCTCTCATGCAAGGGGCAATTCTGCCTCTCTCCATACGCCCCACCAACACAATTAAACTTGAAACATTAAATAAAGTTTAATCATACGACTTGGGAAATATTAAATATACCCTGAGTTTGAGTATGCCAGTGGTTGCTCTTTTGTCTGAGCTTAAAAGGACAATTCCTGCGTGATTGTAGTTTTTGCTCATTTCCCGCATTCTGTTACCGTTTTACATCATTGTAAATCACTTCCAGCGTTTTTATCACATTGTGAGATATTTGCTATTTTTCCATCATCTTAGTTGTTCTTCAGAGTGAATATTTTGAAACATACAGAGTCTAAATATTATGAGTAAAGAAGTGGGCAGCAATTTAAAGCTGTAATTGTGCAAAATCAAGCTTCAATTTCTGTTAATTGTACGGACTATAGCTGGTGGAAGCATCTTGCTTAAATGGGTTGTGATTGACAGAAGGCAGGTCCTAATGTAACTGCAGAGAACGTTCGCTATTGGTTGAAAGTTTTATTTTGGAGAGGAAAAACCTTGCAAAACGTGATCATCAGCTTCTCATTCACAGTGATGGATTACCTTTACTGACCAAATTAGAAGTCTCTGGAGTTGTTTTCTATGCCATGTGGAATTGAAAGGAAGTGAATGAGCCCATGAGGCATGGTAAAACTAATTTAAAAATATCTTTAATCATGGCGCATGCATCTAAAAATAGTCAAAATTAAAGGGATGGATAAAGTAAATAATTACCAAAACACTCAAATCATGCTGGAATTGCCCTTTAATATTCTCTACTTGTTTGTTTGTGTGTGCGTGTGTGTGTGTGTGTGTGTGTTTGATAGAGACTGGTGAGCCAGCAGCCACTGGCTCAGGTGCAGTGGATAGGCTCAGGTCTCAACTATTAGTCTGTCTTTTTTATGCAGTATTCCAACACTAAATGTGAACAAGATATTAATCCAAACCTGGTATTTCGCGTTTCTTAATTGTTTGAAATGCTTAAAGACGCAGACTTACCTCAATTTTCATTGCCTAATGATAGAAGTAACATATTTTACTAGTATGTTTCGGTTCCTGCCTGGTTCAATTCTGCTTCACTGTCCAAGTTTCATACTGGTTAATTGTTACACACCAATCAAAACCAATAAACCACTTTAACTTCACTTGCTAGCATAATCATACACTTTAGTCACAGGATAAAACCATTTGTTGCAAATGGCAATACAGTTATGTTTGGCGGTTATGGCTCTGCTCTAGCAGCTCCCTGCTTACCCAGCAAGCATGCTGAAGGTATAGCAGGGGCGCCATGCAAATCCCCCCATGGGAGAACCCAGAGCAGAGCCAGAGCAGCAACACTGAGCAGTGTTGACACTTTAAGAGCCATCGTGGGCTCAATTGGATAGACTATAACAGGTGGAGGCTGGAGAGGTGGAGGTAAAGCTTTAGCAAGCAGCAGAGTGTGTTTTATGCATTTAATTGAACATTTACTTTTTTGTATATTTTGTCAATCACCTGTTAACTACTTTCCTGTAATATGATTAAGCAAATATGATTAAGCAACTTCAGTATTGAAAATTATTCTGGGCAAATCGGTGGTCCCAAATAACAAAGGTCCAAGATCATGGTATATAGAGGGTCGATTGGTACTGTTCCCTGGCCCACACAAGTGCCATAAAGCCCTTTCCTGAGCCAAGAAAAACCCTGCTGACTCCTGGATACTGAGACCTTAAACCCCCTTCATCACACTTGTTAAGAGTAGACAACTACATCACACGTATTCATGGAAAAACTCTTTAGTGGCATGGAAGATATAAATTATGAATGGATCCAAGAGGTGTGATGGAAAGAAGCAGGAACATGGAAGTCGTGTAGGACAAGAAAGAACAAGGAAGATGGTATAAGGTCAAGAAAAGGGCGTGTGTGTACATGTTACATCAAGTACATGCATGCAAATGTATATGTACAGACAAGTGTGCCCACTTCAGAATGAAAATTAGCTAGAGGCACAAGCGGAGAATAGAGTAGTCCTACTTCTGGTTGATTCCCCTGGCATTAGTAGTAACTCCGTTTTAATCCATAACTGATCCTTGTCTATTCTCTGTGATCAAATATTCAACTGAGTGAGCTGCACTCTCCAGTTACACCCTCTATAGCAGAGCGCATCGGCCAAAACATTAGACATCAAAGGCTGGACAGTCTCATCATCAACTATATATCACACAGATAAGCAAAAATTAAAAAGATAAATATATGCACCCATTTCCGATCTCTTTCACTACAGGGAATCATTACTTTGGTAAAGGATAAATACACACTTTATGCACATATGAAAGGGGTCCCACAGTATCAATTAAAAGCTGGGCTGACCTTCTCAGTTCGACAGAGTGCTGAATCTCATCTGATGATTAATAACCTACAGGGCGCTAGCTCAACACTGCAGCTCAAGTCAACACTGCCTCTCGTGTATTTACAGATAATTTCGCATCTAAAAGAACTTATTTTTTTCCTTTCACTCCAGAGAATTCAGACTATAAATCAGGATTGATTGAACAGGGACTGAAATCCTGTCAACAAAGCTTTCATTCCGTCCCTCCTATCATCACTCACACTTAATTATTTCCCTTGGGGGGACCAGGAAATCTAAATAAGACAGCTAAATTGTTAAGTTGTGTTCAGCTGTGTTGACTGCAAGACGCTTGCATCTTCCAATATTATGAAATCAATTTCCACTGACAAGAATTCCCAGTAGCCCCACAATCCTTACCCACGCACTACATGATAGTTTACACCAAACTAAAAACAAAAGAAATTACTGCATACACAGACATGTGCGCACACACACATGGGATCATACCACCCTACACAAATGGCTATACAATACTATATACTGGCATATGATTATCATGTACTGTACCAAATCCTAAACCACCACAGAAAGACACACAGTCACATATTAACTACTGGCTAACATATAATGAGGATTATCATGTTAACGGTTAATATGATAATCCTGATTATTTTGCTTAACATTATGATCACAACTCTTTCAATCATGTTTTTTGTCTTCATTACAGGTACACAATTTGTTTTTTTGTGCATCTTAAAGCAACATACTGAATACTTTCAAGTTCTAACGTCTCACAGGAACAGCTAGAAAGTCTCTAAATCAACATGAGACTGTTTTTAATCATAATCATAAAAGACGCTGTATTAACCTTTCCATGGTGCTGTGATTTCACTGTACCTGCAGGAGCTAACACACCCAGACATACTTGCGCACACACACACGCGTGTGCACACAGACTTCTTATTGACCTCTTCATAGAAGACTTCTTGCAGTGTCGTATTAGGGTGGCTTGAGGTGTCCGGCCCAGGACCTTTGTCGCAAATCATCTCCCTCTCTCTCCCAATCAGCAGAGTGTTTTCCTACAGAGCTCCCGATTTTAGAATCAACTGCCTCTTGCCATTGGGGATGCCAATTCTTTGGAAATCTTCAAATCCAAACTCAAACAATGTCAGGTGCTGGATCGCTTTTATTAAATACTTAATTTAGTACTTTGTGTACTTTGAAGGGCTAGATAAATAAACTTGACTTGAATTCAAGCATTCAAACATTACCGCCCACCAGAACTAGTCTGGCCTGATACCCTTCCAAATCTGTTTGACGTAAGGATATTGTCTTACTACGCACCCTCAATTCCTCTCTCTCTTTCTCACTCTCTCTCACACACACACACAATGTAAACATGTTCCACACCCAGGCACTGTTGTATATTTACAAATCGTTGCTTGAGGGATTCTGAATAATGAATAAATAAATAATAATGGGACGAATAACAATGGAAATTTTACATAGAAGTAAAAAGCTGCAGAATGTAGTGTAGAAGTCAATCTACCTCGAGTCCTGTGTGTGTATAACAACTGAACATACACAAGCTAGCTTCAATATGAATGAGCAGAGTAGGGGTGGAAGATTAAGGTGATAAAAATCTCCCTTGATCCAGACTGAGTCACTGATGCAGGTTTAGAGGATATAAGAGGCCTTTAACCAGCAGTGACCTCTGCTCAGTGACACATACTACCTGAAGAGCTCTGACAAGAGCCCTCGAGCGACAGCTGAGCACAGTCTTCTGCCTTTGCTCAGAGTATGGAGCACGGACATGTCCACAGCAGCCGGGGGGGACTTGTCTCTAGGTCCCCACAGGCCCAGAAAGACTGAACAGAAATGGTGCAAGCATGGAAGGGTAATGCTCAAGGCTGGACTAAGAGCCACTCCTATAGGAAGCTATAGGAGCCCGTTTTGAAAGAGACTTGGAATGAGCAGACCTTGAGCAAAACCTCACACCAGCAGAGATAGATGCTGTTGGAAGAAGTGGATTTGTCTATGAATGTTCTAAATGCGTATGAGAGAAGGTTATCTAACATATGTTGATATTCACAATGTTAGGTGGAAATTATACAATTGTCAAAAGCCACTGACCAAGACTAGTTTGAATGTCATGTTGCTATGCCAGCAACTGTACGTGGAGATGAGAAATCAGGGATCTGCCTCACTCGATTGTTGCCAAGAGGGTGATTTCAGAAACTAAGAAATGCTAATTAGGAGTTATGTTGAAGATAAACGAAACTAAACACTTCAATATTTTCACTTTTTTTTTTCTGTACCAATGATACTGCAGGTGGGCCAAGAATCTTTGCAGAGATAGATGATTGAAATTCAAATGAAACTTGAGTTAAAGCAGGGCTACTGATATTGAGTTTGGAAAGGACAGGATATAACCGAAGAAGAAGATCAAAGAGTCAGGTACAGGTAGCGTTCTTACACATTTTCGAGTTTACAATGACATACTTTTTTGAAAAACTTGTCTTTGTTTGCAGATTTGCAGATTCATGGCTTATTCTTTTACATCTCTGACTTTTACATCTCTGACTATTGGTTAACAATATTATAATATTATATACACAGAAGTAATATTATATACACAGAAGTCGCTTAGCCCTCACGGAGTGAGGGCTAAGCGATTCACAGTGTTCGTTTCCAGTTGTGAATTTCTAGACATTTTCCAAACTTTCTCAGGATGGGCTATATTTTTCAGTATTTTTCTGTTACTTCACTTTCCCCGCAGGGAAACTGTCTTTCTGCTTGTACCCTTAGGGAGGTCAGAGCGCGGGGTCAGCCACAGAACAGCAGCCTGGGTGGGGATTCAGTGTCTTGTTAAAGGACATTTCCAAAGGTCAAATGCTTGCCACCACAGGAAATTGAGCCTGGGTCCTCTGGATGAAGGGCAGCCTCGCTACTCAATATGCCAGCTGGCCTGCTTTAAAAACATGTAATTGTAAAAAAATAATGATGCTCACTGCTGCAGGAATCAAACACAATTGATCGCAATGCATACATAAAAAGACAGAGCTGGGCACATGGCTCCACAGAAGATTAAACGGTACAATTTCCATAATTCTTACTTCTATTAAGATTACTCGCTTCCTGGCAGTGCCATGTAAAAAAAACATAGAGTGCATGTTAGAGTGAGGCAGTTATTCTGCATATCGGGCACAGGGCTCTTGTCTCAAATGCTGTAAAATGTAATTGCATATTCAGAGTAACTGCTGGACAGGGAATCAGGTTTAACAAGGAAGCATATGGCCCTCAGTCCACAGGGGAAACTTGCAATTCAGATATTGAGCGATTTATCTAAAAGGATCACCAGCGACTTATTGTTGTGTGCAGAATAGCCCCTCATGTTTCACTCCACATGCAAACATTGATTTTGTGTGCACACACAAGGACAGAGTGGCCTAAAAGGTAGTGACAGCTTCTCTGAGGTTATTATAGAAATTCCCAGAATACTAAGAGGACAGGACATGGAGTATAGATTGAGTCAAGAAATCAAGTGTTTACTAAGCCTCACATTCCAGCTACCAAGCATTAGAAATCTAGCTTTTGATCTTTCTCAGTTGCATCTCAACAGAGTGTTCATTAAGCAGGCCAATAGGGTTTGGTTACTGGCTGTTAATGAAGTGGAGAATATTGAAGTATACTGAGCAATACTGAGGCTTTGGACAAGAGAAACAATTTCAAAAGTCATCTAAAACAGTGCTACAAAGTTACAACGAAATATGTGACTCTGATACTGCCTTCCCTTTCTTTACAATCTCTCAATCTGCTAGTTTCTTGATGTTTATGATGCTGCTACGCCTCCAGGAAGACAGTGTGAAGATAGGGAAACTTTGGTGTGAGTGCACATCATTCTCAGACCGGGGGCCTTTGGAAATTTCGCCACCCACATCTAAGAAGAACTCTCTTGGAGCAAAGCCATGAATAGTGAATGGATACTGGGCAAAGCCTACTAACGCTGGCTGCTTTAAACAGCAGCTTTATCACATCAACAAAATGACACTCATAATGAGACAATGAGTGTTGGCCTGCTGCTTCGCTGGCTGCCGCAGCTCCTTCTCTCTGTGATTACATACATAACCACTCAACCTTCCATCAGCAGGTTCATTTACACGTCCACTGCTTGCTTTAATTACAAATGCAAAAAAAGGATGTAAACGCATGCTTTCGACAGCTTTCCCACCTCTCTCCTTCCACCACCACTGTCATTGCTTGCCCTGTTGATAAGCTGCGCACATAGCAATATCCTCTGGGGGAGAGTTTTGTATGAATATCAATATGAGGGGAGGGAGAGAAAAAAAGCATTCATAGAAAGAGGGGAAAAAATGAATTCAATTCTGGTTCGGGGTTTGAGGTAGGTCAGGCAGCTCAGAGCACTGAGCCCTGGACTTGATAAGGCTTTCATCATCTCCCCGCTCACCACTGTGAATGAATCAGGGGCACCCCAAGTGTCCATGTATGAATACGAACAAGCTGACAAAATAACAGTGTACCTGGTTATTGGAAGTGAACTCACGAACTCACATTTCCATACAGCATCCCCAAACTTTCTCAGTGTGGCAATAATCTGACAGGGAAAAAGGGGGGTGGATTTAGTCTGAGGCAGTTCAACCTCTGAATATCTACTGTTGTTTTGTGGAACAACATAACAGCCTGGTGCTGGTCTTATCACTGTTCAAGAACCTCTGTCGGGCTCTATGTTCTGCCTGGTCTGTCCATACAAACACTTTGTTAATATCTATTCACAACCAGCTGCACAATTTAAATATAGTAAAATGAAGTGTAACACTAAGACAAATCTCAGTGTGTTGAATCAATCATTCTACAATCAAATTGAATTGTAAGGCCCCTGCTGATTCCCACCAATTCAAGTCAGATTTTTCCCCAAATAGAGTTTGAAATGGAATAGGCTGCCCTGCAAAATAAAAGTTGTGAATGTAATCAAAATTTCTCTCTCTCTCTCTCTCTCTCTCTCTCTCTCTCTCTCTCTCTCTCTCTCTCTCTCTCTCTCTCTCTCTCTCTCTCTCTCTCTCTCTCTCTCTCTCTCTCTCTCTCTCTCTCTCTCTCTCTCTCTCTCTCTCTCTCTCTCTCTCTCAAAATAAATCATTTGTTATAATGTATTTGATCAAATGCTCACAAAAACAGCTGCAAAAGCATTGATAAAGCTTTACTCCATACATCCTTTACTGCCCAGGGCATATGCTACACAGTCCGCTTGGGTTATCAGCATGAATGTGAAAATGAGCCCACATCTGACTGTGATAACTGCTTCTGAAGAGCCTCTAATGGTTGTTGGGGACACTGCTAGGATTTTAGTCATCTCCCAACCCAGTTTTTGCTCTACAGTACGTGATTGGGTTGACAATGTTTGCTAAGTGGGGAAATTTAACAGACAGATAACAAAAAAAGTGATGCCAACATCTCAACTGTTAGGCTGAAAGAACAGACTGTGTTTGCTTTGAGCATTCAAGCCAGCAAGCTACATAAGAGTTGAGCTGAGCAGGGTTGTTGTTGGGATTTCACAGTCAGCAATCAAATGCCAAGACAAATATTCACAGTATTAGATTTAGGCTAATTGTGCATTAGATTGTGGAAGAAAACACTGAACTCTAAAAAAAAATTATACATTAAATATAATAATAATAATAATAATAAATTAAATAAAAATAAAATAATAAAGAAAAAATAATGAAAAATCTGACGACGCTGAAAAAAGTGATTGTAAAGTTAAGTTTAAGGATTTTCGAATTTTCTAAAACAAGTTAAGAAAACTTTCAGTCAGCATGGCAACCTCTGAAGAGAAGCTGAGACCATGTGTTGTGGCAATTACAGTCATTTCAGAGACAGCTCATGGTGCCTTGCTACACAGCTACCTTGTTAAAGCTAAACCCCTTGAAGACTGAATCAAGAAGGTTTCCTTAAGGCCAACTTTCTTAGCAGTGCAGAAGTAGCCCTGCAGCTCTACAGAGAAAGCTTACTTTGCCGGGTATTACTGTACAGAAACGACCCCCTGCAAAAACATGAAAAACAACATGGCCAAAAGGAGCCTCAGCTAGCGAGATGAGTAGCTGACTCCCTGTGGTGCTACACTGAATACGTC
Organism: Centroberyx gerrardi; assembly: GCF_048128805.1. Classification (NCBI taxonomy): domain Eukaryota; kingdom Metazoa; phylum Chordata; class Actinopteri; order Beryciformes; family Berycidae; genus Centroberyx; species Centroberyx gerrardi. The sequence continues at coordinate 21,471,131 of NC_136004.1, forward strand.
TTTGAAAAGTCATGGATGAGTAATCATGTCTTGAGAGACGAGAAAAGCATGGCTCAGCATGGGATTCGATGAAGTGGCAAAAATCTGGTTTATAGGGAGACCCCCATGTACCAGGACGACAGCAATGATGAGAAAGCAGAAAACTCAACAACCTACCCAGTAAAAAGTCTCAAACACCTCACTTTAGTTGATGCAATAGCAGCTCTTTGCAATTGATTGTGGGGGCAAAAAAATCTCAAGAGGTTTACACAACACTACAAAGCCAAAAAAAAATAATGAGCATGGATCCTTGTAGTATCAAAGTTGAAAAATTCAGCATGCTGGGGCTGCATGAGATGGCTGCATAGAGAGTGATGTACAATGAATGGGCTACAGATACCACAATCTCTGAGATTACGCTTTGCTATCCAAATATCTGGGGTCCTTTCTCCTTTCCATCCCTGGCTACAATATGTACAATGGCTAGCAATTGTGATGAAAATACTTCAAAACAAAGACCTTTTCTCTAGTTGATAAGCCTGCAAGAAACAGGTTGTCTTCTGACTTGGATGCTTGGATTGATCCTTGGAGTACGTTGGTTGGGCAGGTAGCTGTGAGACTACATTCTTAGTAATGTGTGAGTGAATCTCTCACAGGGCTGCCAGAGGCAGGAGATGAGGTGGAAAGCTCTCACAAATATCATTGATCTCTGAGAGGGTGTTCTGTCATGTCTCTGGCTACACCAGTAATTGCTAATTGATGAGAAGCTCTTGCTCTGCCCGATTCACTTCCGCTGTTACCTTAGAGTAGCAAACAAACTGCTAGTACATGATACAACTGGAATTTCCTCTGGATCTTACTTGAGCTTCTGAAACCTTTAATGTGAAATGTGGTGGGAAATGTAAAATACAAATCTAGTTGGTTTCTAGTTGATTTCTAGTTGATTTTATGAACTTTCACCAACCCCCAGTTCTGGCTAAACACATGAACACATGAATGGCACTTTAGCTGTATCACATGTTCACACTGATCGGTGTAGCACCAAAGAGGAGACACTACTGTACACACCTCGCCATCATCACTAGTCAGAGCATCACACGGAGCTGAAACGTGCCCTAGTTCAGAGTGTGGGGCAGTAATACAGAGCGTAGCGGCAATCTAACAACTTAGCCAAGGCAAGGCTCTGACATTCTAATTAGAGAATTTGCTGCTCCAGTTTAGCAGTGATGGAGCAGGGCTCTTTATCAGGCAGGCCAGGCCACACACCTGGCAGACAGCAACACCATACCCAGCCAGGCTCTCTCTCAACGGCCCACATCCCTTCACTGCCCTCCAAAGACTAAATACAAAATGTTGGATTGGAAAATGTTGCTCTACTCGTTTTCATGTTCACAGTAAACAATGAGAGGGGCGAATGCTTTGACACTGTGTGTTAATTTGTTCTGACCAGTGACCATACGTCTCAAGTTATCGTCTTGCATGAAAACGGCTTTGAATTTCCCCCAGAGGACATGTATGGAAAGTCGTAATTACATTCAATGCAATTCATGTACTGGCGTTATATGACATAAGTATATTGCAAGAAAATCAAAAACACGTTACGTTACTGGTGTTGCATTGAAAAAATGATGCGAGAGAGAGAGAGAGAGAGAGAAAGAGAGAGAGATATATACGGGGTTATAAAACAACAGTGTTTAGTGCTAATATGCTGACAGAAAACATGAGCACTGTCTCTTAGGAAAAAGATTAATTTGTTCCCGTTACTGCCACTACAGTACAGCAGTACAGCAGACATTTAAAAAACACAATAAAAATCTTCTATTAATTCACATGTTTATGCAAACAGAGCCTATTAACAACTCAAAAAGCTGCCCACTTATCCCAAGTGTATGTGCTGCACTGGCATATAATAAAAGATGGTGGCCTATCTGAAGTTGTGAAATTTGTTTAAGCAATATTACACGAGAGGGTGTTCTTTACTGCAATTACTGCCACCAGAGCGAAATGCCATTGAGTGGTGGAAAAGAAGGACGTTGAAAAAGAGGAATGAAAAGCAAGAACAAGTGAAAGATGAAAGCATGATACCACACTCACTGGCAGGGTTTCTTTGGAGATCAGAACAAGAACAAGAACAAGAACAAGGGCTTGGGCTTGGGCTCATTAAGTCCACTCATTACTGGGGTGTCATTATAGAAGTGATGGCACAAATGTGGAGATCAGAGGCGCGTTGCAGTGGGCAACAGGGAAAGAGGAGGTAAGGACTCAATGATTTCTGTTAGTCAAGTCGTTAAAGGTGTCTGACCTACGAAGGAGACTTAAGAGACAATAATGAGCTTAAAGTCTGCATGAAATGAGCTCCAATTACTTTTACTTCCTGGAAAACAGAGTATCTTTAATGGTGACTCTCATGGTGGACTAGCAGGGGTACATATACATTTCTAACCAATAAAACCATCAGATTTTTTAACAATCTCACCCCTCTGCACCCCTCCCATCAAATAAAATTGCCTTTCTCTCCCTGACTCATATTCCATTGATTTAGACCTTTTGAATGATCCCTCACTGCATTATGTCCTGCCCCAAAATCCTGTTTCAACAGAAAATGCATCAAATCAAGGAAGTAAAGATGCATTTCATGGGAATATTACAGTAGGTGAACATGATCTAGGAGCAGCAACAGAGCATGCAAGAGAAGATGTTGGAACTGCTTGAATGGACCTCACATTTTTCTCGCAAATGTATGATATTTATTTGACTACAGCACAGAGCGTGGGGTAAAAAAAAAACACCTCCACAATGCATTTCCATTTACCATTGGGTATTTTTACTTTAATGTAATGCTGTTAGCTTGCACCTGGAAAGGTGTGAAAGCACGTTCCTTTTCTTTGCTTCAATAGGCATGTCCAAGACTTCACAATACAGCACTCATCTCCAGAGAACCAAATATTGAAAAAGGATTGAAATGTGACAGGTTTCCAAAGTAAACAGAGGAAATGATAATAATAGTAAACAAAAAGGGGTTACTCTAGGCTATAATGAGCCTATATCCATGATGTTATGTAGACCAAAATGGAGAGAGACACAACAGGATAACTTCTATATTGGCAGACCGGTATCCGTGCTTGTTGCCAGGTTTGACAAGAGAGAGCAGTTGCTTTTACAGACTGACGGTCATAAAAGACTGAGAGGAAAGATGGCTTCCGAGTTCCCACATCTTCAAACACATTACACACACTCCATATCTGAGCCCATATCAGTTGGTCTGTACAGCAGAGGTTTGTCAGATATACAGTGAAGACAAATGAGTTTGTTTTATCTGTAGGTGATGCCATTGAGCTGATACAAACATCAAGCATCCACCCCATCTTCACTTCTTTTCTATACATCCTTCCATCCATGACTCCCTCAAGTCCTCCTCCATCTGTCTATCCCTCCCCCTACCTTTATTATCTTTCTCTCTTAGGGTCACCCATCCATCCATCCATTTATCTCTATCTCCCTCATTTCATCCTCCACCTAACTTTCCCTTATTTCTTCCCAGTTATTTCTTACAGGCGCCAACAAGACTGCAGGGTTCCATGATTTTTCCTTGACTGATTATGGCAAGCATGTCCATGACCTAAGGATTTAGATCATTTTTGTTGTCATGTTTGAAGTGTTTTGTAGCTCATAAAACATCCAAAGGGACAGTATGGTGTCCACTATAGGGTCATATGGTGCTAGCCATTACTTATTCTAGGGACGTGCACAAGTCTATTTTCTCATGGTCAGCTACTCAGTGCATGGTTTAAACGAATGTTCGAATATTCAGTGTGTGCTGAAAATTATTCCAGCAAGCAAATATAAGAACATTTTGCTTCTTTTATTACCCATCCGTAATGCATTCTTCAATTTCATGTGATTTTCTTTTACATCTTGCTATAGAGATGCCCTATATGGACAAAACAATATTAGCCTATCCTATGCACTAAATCAAATTGAAGACACCTTTCTATCAATCAATCGCAACCCTCTCCTCTCTTTCCATACATCCACTACTCAAGCTCCTAACTTACTCATCCATCTATTTATCCCTTCCTTTTCTCTTATGTTCTCTTATGTTCTCTCTTATGTCTTTTCCATTCTCCATCCATCCACCCTGCCAGCACTCCTTAACTCATTAATTTCCATCCAGACATCCAACCACCACTCCATTTCGTCTTTCACAATATCTACATTTTCTTGATCCCCTAAATTCCTCCCTACTCCATTCCGTTCACCCATGACTCTCTATCAGAGTCCCTGGCTCTGCTCTGTCCCTTAGATTCCCCATCCAGACTGGATGTGTGATGAACTGCTCCAGTAAGCCACTCAGGCTACACCACTGTCCACGTTGGTCTGACTCCCTCACTGTGTACAGGAGCACCAAATCAATACACAAAAGGCCACGCACGCACGCACAGATACACACATGCACAGCTGCACACACACACCTTTATACACTACAGCGAGGGCAGTGTCCCATTGTTCCAGGCCTGTGATAAATCACCCAGCCAGTTGCATTCAATCAGCCACCAATGGGTACTGCCTACAAACCCGGGCTGTAGCTCTGCAGCCTTGAGGCTATTGCAAAACCACAACTGTGACCTATACAGGCTACTGTAGCCTGAAGTAAAACAAATCTCTGTTGCTCTATGATTTATAAGTATTTGATCATATAACACACATGGTAGGTTGGGTTGTCTGTTGTGTGCAGCCTAGTTGCATCTCTCAATTTGGTTTTGATGTGAAATATTTTGCCATCATGTGTTTTTTCTGCTGTTCACGCTTCTATGTTTGCCTCTTTTCTATACCCATCAGGTCACACTCACTGCCAATCAATCAGAATGTTGCCCCAAGCTAATTAAGCCCACTGCCTTAGGTACATCAAGAGTGATGCTACTGTGACACCCTCCTTAGGTTACCCCTCATTCAGTGTATACGTTAGTGTCCAAAGGCCGTGGAGTTCCTTGGGAGGGCAAAAAAAGAAAAACCAAAAAAGCCAAATTCATTTGCACATACATGTCATACACATGTATACAAGAACACATGTACAACCGCATGTGCACACACACACATCCACAAGCAAACAGAGAAATCTCCTGTGAGCTCACCCAGCAAAGCTGACATGTTCTGGAAAATTCTGAGCAGCTCGGGGGTGATGGCTGGGCTGTTCTCCAATGTCACCAACCTGAATGAAAAGAGGGAGGGAAGGAGGAGAGCAGACAGAGATGAAAGGAGAGAGGAGGGCCAAGAGAGAGAAAGAGCAAAGGACAGAAGAAAAGCAAAAATGGGGGAGGATGTGAGGAAGGAGTGTGTATAAGTAATAGATGAGACGTGGCAAATAGGAAAAACAGGAGATATAGAGGGAGAAGAAGAGATAGGGAGAAGAAAACAAAGGCAGAAAAGTGAAAAAAAGATGCAAGGAGATGTGGGAATGAAAGAAAAGAGGGAATGGAGGTAAAGATAGAGACAATGTCAGTGGTTTGCTCAGTGTCAAGATGAATCTGTGATACAAAGAAGCATGCTACAGTACAATCAAACTCCAAGTCACACTGTCATTGCGCTTTTACCCACGGTCTCTCAGAAACCATTTACAGTCTATTGCAAAACTGCACATCTACATGACACTATGGTAACGAAATGACTCTTCACAAGAGCTCTCTTAGATGTCACATCCTTATCTCTACCCAGCATATGGAAGTGGACTGTCAAAGTATTTATTCAATAAGACATGGAATAAAATGAATTCGACTACTAAGTACGTCTCTGCAAACTGGGTAAAACTTTTTTTTTTTTAGATGTTACATTTAACGCACATAAGAAACATTTCAGCAGAAGTCAAAAAATACCAGATGACAGCTGGTGGATTTTGCCTCTGCAGATATTGCCTCTCACATGAATGAGACATGAATGATTGATTTTATGTTGCACAAACTCAGGGAGAAAGAGCAAGAGAGAGAGAGATGTGAGAGGGAGTCAGAGAGGGAAAAACCAAATGACAAAGGAGCAAAGCAAGGCAAAATGACACAAATTACTCTGTAAACAAGGCAAACAAGTACTTAGGTCAAAACTGTTTATCAGAGAGGATAGAAGACAGGGCAGAGACATAAGTCAGCGTGGCTAAGTCAGCACGCTGAGCAATATAGCTCACCACAGGGAGGGACAGACAAGGAAAGAGAGATGAAAGAGAGAGATGAGAGAGCAAAGAGATGGCAGCAGAAGAACAAAAGGTTACCTTGGTTTACCTCAGCAGATTAACTTCTACTGTGGCCGACTCTTTGCGTGTGCATGCACAAATATGAGCGCACATACAGTATATTTGTGTTTATGTGTGTGACAGCATGTGCTAGTGCAACAGATGGTGGGTGACTGTAAGAATTTAGTTTGATGAATTCCTTATCTCCTGTAGAATATAAGGTTATACATCTTATAGAAAAAAAGCTATGGGATCACAGTCATGCACTATGAAGTGTGTGTGGTTTTGTGTCTATATGTTTATGTGTCCAACTTTTTCTGCAACATAAAATCCCATGTGATTGACCAGCTTGTGTATTAGTATATATAATTTGTGTTCTTGGAATATTATGTAAAAGTGTAGTGTTGCCTATGGCTTCCTATTTAGATCCCTCCTCACGGTGGACATCCTGGTGTTTTTGATCTACCAGTTGATCACAGCGTGCCTGTCAGTGAATGGAATGATCATAAAACAAGCACAGATCCTGTACATGATCAATTCAATTCTATGCACTGAAGCACTGCGACACAGTTATCGGTTAAATTACCTAATTTCACTAACGTTACTTAAATACCAAAAGGTAATAATGTTACCTACTGTTAAAGTTTGTAGAGCAGCAGAAGATGTGTTATCAAGTTACTATTTACAAATACTGTTACTAGCACAAACGAGTTTGGAGCAAATTGTGTAATATTAAGTTTCACTTTCGTTTTCACAGCGGGAGACTGTTGGATTGAGTATAATGCTGCTGATCTGCTGTGCATCTCCAAATGACAAACATGACGTGATGCGCACAACAGGTCTATTATGGATCGATTTAGATGAATTTCTATACATTGACCAACTTTTGATTTTCCCACGTATAAGAAACATTGCATCTCATAGTCAAAGACGCCCTCTAGAGGCGATATCACGAAGCGACAGATGACTGACTGACTGACTGACTGACTGACACTTGAATTTGCGTTGTGATGCCCTCGGCTGCGCCGTGGGAAAAAGAAGAATGTGGATAGCCGTATGTTATTTACAGTATTCCCATGATGTCACCTGCATCTCCTACCAATATGGTGCTTTACCATATACACAGCTCATTGGCTGTGGCTGTCATTTTATTATAATCACCTGTTAATTTATTACAATCACCTGTTATGTTCCTACCAAGATGGCCATGTGGTCATGTAACATGTAGTGTTATGCAGTGGATCTCAATCCTGGCCCTCGAGTACCACAGCCCTGCTGGTTTTGTATTTTACCTGTTAGTTGATTACATTCAGCTGGTGTCCCAGGTCTCATCCAGCCCCTGATTACACCAGGTGAATGTAATTAACTAGCTGGTGTCCCAGGTCTCATCCAGCCCCTGATTACACCAAGTGAATGTAATTAACTAGCTGGTAGGATAGAAAATGAGCAGGGCTGTGGTATTCGGGGACCAGGATTGAGAACCACTGTTAACCTAAGGTAGCGGGCCACATAACAAATTACCTACGGCTCCATTAAACCGGAGACCTTGCCTGTAAAAATGGGAAGGCAAAGACGGGGACATGGTCAGCCCATTTATCACTGTGTTATCTCTGCACTGAGTGTTTCAGTTTGGTTTCCATACAGTACACGCTTACACACTATGCAATCAATGAGTCAGTAAATGAGGGTGATGAGAAATCTAACAAAACTGAAATCATGAGTGAATGGAAGGACAGAGGGAGAGGGAGGAGAGAGAAAGAGTGATAAAAACAGTTGAAGTGTGTGTGCATATGTGTGTGTGTGTGCTCTCTGCAGTGCGAGGGAGGAGGTGAGAGCAGTAAGTGCTTGATAAACGTCTGCCTTGGGGAGTGTGACAGAGAATGTTAGCATCAACTGGCTGAGTAGCCCTGATATGTGCCATTCTGTCTTTCCTTCTCTATATTGCAGGGAATGCCATGTCAACAGAACATGTTTAAAAAATTGTTTGTCCTTTTTTGGTTTGACAGTAATTGCTTCATCCTCTTCCAGTGTACGTGCATATGGAATGTGTGTGTGTGTGTGTGTGTGTGTGTGTGTCCATGTCCCTACCAAAGCTCCAGTCCGTCCTCCAGCAGATAGACATGTGGCGGCTGGGAAACATCGGTGCTCAGCTGGATGACAGGAAGGAGGAAAGGATATAGGTTCTTGCTCTCCGCCCCCAGGCCCTGTGATAAGACAGAAGCATAGAAAGTCAACGTAACATCATGACAACACTACAGAGAATGCAGATAGGGGGCTTGAAAGCTGCTCTTCATGTTTTAAACTAACCGGTGCTCCTGGTACAGCATGTGAGCAGAGTGGAGCGGAAGTTCAGCGGCCATATATATCCCTGAAGGTGGGGCGCCGCATATATAAAAGTTTAAAATATCGCCACTCTGACCCGCTCCATTTCACTCCTACGCCGCACACTACGTCACTGCATGCCACAAGCCCTCCTCCTCTTGCAGGCCTGAGCGCACTGCCCCCAAGCTCCTATATTGGCGTTGGAGCGTGCTTTGTGTCTTCAACAGAGGGACAGTGTGTGCAGCACAGCGACTGCGCTACAGGGTGTGTGCACCAAATACAGGCTTTTTGGACGGAGTTCAATTGTTTGGCAACTAAACGCTTGGATAAGGCTGCATGAGTTATTTAGGGAATCTTTATGTTTGCTTTTGGGCCCATTTACACAGATTTCACAGATTTTTTTTTGTCTCTCAGTCATAAATATAAATATGCTCACTCTAGATGATTAGGTGAGTAGGGTTACCACACACTTAACGATATAAAATTGTTTATCCTGCTGACTCCAGACACATCACTGACGTCAGGACCTCTAATCTCACAGGAACTCACACAATCCAACCAAATCAAAACAACAATGGCGGCGCACAGCCAGACTCAAATCCTCATATTCACTTCCACCTCACCTCACAGTAAACTCCACTCTAATTGGTTGGCGGTCTCCTCTCTTGGAAAGAACCTCTGATCCCCACACAGCACAGGACCTCACTCTACCAGTGAGGGGTTTACAGATGGACCATCGGTCCTGACCATTGGGTTTTCCATGGGCAAATCTGGTGTAAATGTGTTTGTTATTCCACATCTCAATGGCTCAAAGAACTTTGAAATTCCCCATAGCAAAAATAAAACTTTGAAGAGATATATTTTATATTTGGATATATTTCTGTGGTTTAAGGCTGTGCAAGAAGTTTTGTTAAGAAAGCATGTGGCATCCATTGTTGCTGGGGGTCTCAGTGAAAATTGTCAGTCAAATGTGGGATGATTAGAGTCTGTACACTTAATTATATAGAAAATAATGAAACATATTACCACCAGTTATGACATTTTCAATCCAAGTCAATAGAAGTGTGTCTAAATTGATCCAATCAATTTTCTGTAAAACTGAGAATGTGTCTCATTTTAATTACTTACTTATTTCCCTCAGCATGTTAGCTCAGTCATTGTTTGCTGTGATTGTTTTCCTTAATCCCTTGTCATTTTTCCAACTTCTGGCTGATTTTTGAAAACTTTTGAAACCACTTTCTTGATCAGTTGTTGATTTTATTCTGTTTGTATCATTAAAAATGTGATCATGTTGCAGGCGTGATGATTGATTTCCTGCTGAAAAAAGCTAGGTATGGAGTATGCAAGTATGCCAGTTCTATGAATGGGGGCGAGAGGCACTAATGACTACACAAAGAAAGCAAAGGAGACCTACCCTGGGGCACTACTGTCAACACAGTCAACACTGTCAACTACTGAAAACACACACACACACACACACACACACAACTCTGTACACACATGAGCTCAAACATTCACATCTAAGCCAATGACTGCAGCACAGATAAACACGTTCAGCCAGTCTCCTCTGCCCAACCTCTGCATTCTGCCCTCTAAAATACTCTTTCCCCTTCAAACATCACTTCCATCTTTTTCACACGTAGCCTGCAGCTCTGTCTGTCAATGAAGACTTAACCTCTGTCTGACTCTCTGCCCTTTAGAAGCACCAATCTCCTCAAGTTTTACTCAACCACTTTAAAGTCACACAGAATTTAAATGATGAGAGAATGTGGGTGACGGGGACAAAGTGGTGCTGGGGGGGGGGGTCTGTTTGTCTGAAATCACAGTGCATTCAGAGCAGTGTTTCAGAATTGCCAACATTGTTTCACTGATGCCATGACACTATTTCAGTCCAAATATGCTCCCTCCTGCATCTATGTGAGAGTGACAGAGAGAGCCAAGCTCCAGTCTGCCTTGGCGCGTCCCAGCGTCCCCATCACAAGTAACAAGTAACTGGTCTCTAGTAGACAAAATTCATTTTCTAAGTTAGAAAAAAATGGGAAGCCAGTGGGCCAGCTCTTTGCAGTTGTTTCTCTGTTTGCCAGTAACGAAAAGTATTTTGGCAGTTTAACTTATGGGAAATGTTGCTTTCAACAGCCAATCATGTATTAGTGCTGCTATATGCATTGCCTACTACTGCTCCAGCTAACAACCAGTGTGCTCATATCAGTCATTAGTGCGGAGATGTCTCAATGCACAATTTCTAAATTATTATTTACTATCTATTAATTATAATTTAATGGGTAAATATTGGTGGTTAGTTATCTTACTACATTGTTTACTAAGTAACAGTACATCATAAATTGGACATTATTTAATCATTAATGACATGTTCATTAATAATTTATGCACTGAATCATAACTGATAAGGAATCAAATCAATGATTTGTGATTGTCTTAGTTAACAATTTGTTAGTAATCTGTTACTATCCACATTAATCACTTGTAACTAGAAATATGGAATAAAAAAGGCAATATGACTGAACAATGAAAAATAGTGTCGCTGTATTGCCTTTGTTATTCCATCTTTTTCATATTGATTATATTTGGGGGCTTGCCGAGGTAAAATAACAGTCGCCCAAGTAAATTTATCTTTTATATTTATTTCTGGTGCTGTGAGGTACTAAGCTCTTGTCAAATAATGTAAGTGGCTGGTAAGCCCTGGAATCCACAAGACTCTGGTGAGTGGAGAAAGAAATACATTTTCTTGCTGAGCTTACTTTTTGTTTATTTGATAAACAGGCATAACCATCTGAGGCGACTTGACTATAATGCCTGCTGAAAGCATCAAAAGGAAAAGGCTACAAAACTTGTCCACCAACACTAACTAACTAAAAGATCAGCATTAGTTTTTTAACTTAAAATAAAAGTGCAGTATTTTATTTAAATCCAACTCGTATGTTGTGACAGGATTTGCTATTTCAGGCCCCTTCAGCTGTACAACATTACTGCCCCCCACAGTCTGCCAGATGTGCGCTTGTGTAACTCTCTCAAACGGAGTGCGTCTATCACTGAGCATTCCATCTCCCACTGGGGAGTAATGTAGCAGCAGCCACACAGGAGTCCAAATCTCTGTGATGCCTGACGAGAGGCTGCGTCAGAGCAGCGGGGAAAGGAACGGAGCTGCCGCCTCAGGCCATTTTCTTCTTAACATCAGTTAGTGGCACACCTCAATGATATTGGTGCAAATGACTAAATCTAAAATATTCAACATGTTGCCACAGAAATATGATAGTCACATGTCACTTTGTTTTTTATACTCCTGAATAGCAGGCCTAAATAATGCTGAGAGTTTTTCTGGGTCTGGCTTATTCTGTCCACGTGCCAGTGAATGCCACACTGACAGCTGGTTGCTGATGCTGCTGCCATCTCTAAGCCCAGACTGGGCTTTTGTCTCGGTTTTTGATTAGTCTGACAGGTGTGCATTTGCTAAAACTGAATGATAAAATGCTGTTTCACCACCTAACCAGGAGAATGAGCAGTAATGCAATGTAGACTGGTTTATTGAGTTTTTCCAAAATCATATGATTAAACTGAGAACTATTGTGGTGATTACACCTTTCAATCCCTGGTGTGAAGTATATTGTATTTGTGTGAGCAAGTGACTGTGTTGAGAAATAAAGGAGGAAAGACAACAGACTGAGCCTCTTTCCAGCTTGCCTTGGCCAGACTCACTCCCCAATTCTTTTGGGCGAGAGTACGGCGAGAAAAGGCTATTGAGTGCCACAGGAAGCCAGCCATTCTGGGTCCAGGCACCTGACCCAGGTATCTCTGCGAGACACATGGGAGCCCAGTCTTCATTCAACATGTGGCCAGACACATAAAACCACACTTCCAGCCAGATCCACTGAGCAGCACCACCTGTCACACTGCAGCAGCTGTTAGCTCCACTCACTATGAACAACAAACATATTAAACTTCCGACTAAGGAGCCATCAAACCTAAAGAATCATAAACAAACTCCAATAAAACTTCCCCGCAATGGCTCCATGTTACTTTCATCTCCTTTTTTTTTTCATTTATCCTCATTTTACTTCATATAATTTAGTTCATGAGCTCTTCTTCTGTGATCCTGGGAGAGAGACAGGAGCCAGCTATTCCTCAGGTGTGGAAGTGAGGAAATCTGGCTGGCTGCAGTGCTGTGGAAAGCCAGCCAGGTTTGGGCCCTGTATCAGAGTCATGAGAGTGGTGAGGCTGGGGTGGCAGCTGGTACTGTAGATTCCCATTAATACCTCTGGTGGCAACCATACAGACAGACACCAATGTTTGGGCCACAACAGTCCAGTTGGCTCTGGTCTAGTCTGGTGGATTATTGGTTCTGTTCTGGTTGTCTGAACTTCAGAACGCACAAAAAAACAAATAAATACATTACCAGTCAAAAGTTTGGACACACCACATTTTTCTTTATTTTTACTATTTTCCACATTTTAGAATAATAGTAAAGACATCAAAACTATGAAATAACACAATTGGAATTGTGCAGTGACCAAAAAAAGTGTTAAACAAATCAAAACTATCTTATCTTTAAGGTTCTTTAAAGTAGCCACCTTTTGCCTTGATGGAAAGGCAAAAGCTTTGGAAAGAAATTCATACATAGGCATCAACTTCACTATTTAGATTTGTCTAAAAAACAGATCAAATGTCTTTTAAGATAATGAATAACATAGTACATTCAATCAGGTGTCCAAACTTTTGACTGGTAGTGTAATTAATTAAGACACAAACAAACTAAAATCCTTTCGTTAATTCAGTTTGAATGACCAGGCTGTCAGCCGTTTCTGGAAATGTTTTCTGCAATATAGGGCAGCACACACACACACACGCACACACACACACACACAACATGCAGAGAGGGAAGACTAGAGAACAGACTGCTACAGAAGAGGTTGAGACTCTTACACTAAAATGATCCACACTGTCCTACACCTCAGAGGCGAGAAGAGGATGTATTATGGTGAATAAGTGTTTTCTTGCACATGCTGGCTCTGACACTGGCATCTGCTGTGTGTGTGTGTGTGTGTGTTTGTGTGTGTGTGTGTGTGTGTGTGTGTGTGTGTGTGTGTGTGTACCACTGTGTGCATGCATATCTACCCGTATGTGCCTGTGTGTGCGACTTTGTGCCTGTGTGTGACTGCATGCCGTACCTGTACCAGGTGGATGAGAGTGGTGAGTATGGCACATCGCAGCATGTTGTGTTCCTCAGATTGCTTCCAAAGCAGAGGCAGGTACTGAACCAGACAGCCCACGTATGGCCGGATCTGAGGAAAACAAAGGACAAAACTCAAGGTAATACAACACCATGCACCACCTTCAACAACTGATACCTCTTACTCTTGTGAAACACATACAGTAAGTTATGGCCTACTGCAGACGATGTGGAAATTAAAACGGGTGTCATTTTGGAGCTAAAAACCACTTTACCCATCACCGGAGGCTAGGGACGAGCCTCATTCTTTCTAGTATTGTAGATTGCTCTTCTCCATGAATTGTTGCCTCCTCAGCACACTATTATGTATATTCATCAGATGCCTAAACTCTCTTAAAGACCCATTGAGAAGCCGGTAATGCGCCCTTGAAATACATTAATATGTGGCTTGCATGATAACTTAGTGTATACTATGAATACGAGGTGAGGTGACAGCACAATAGACTGGACTGCATCAAACAATTGGCACCAATTTTAATATAAATACCATGTACTTTTTATTGCAGAGAGCTCTTTGAACTTTGTCTTTTAGCGCATTCACAGCCATTTTAAAGTTACTTGATATTGCCATTATCAGGTGAAGGTAGGGGATAAAATATGATGTGCTCTAGAGCAATGCCACTTGCTCTGTACAGAACAAGAGACCTGATGTCTGTTTTAATGACACATTAAGACCATAATCTTAGTTTTTTTGTTACACTTACTGCCAAGTCAAGTATCTTACAACTAGCAGAACTAGCTGACAAAAAAAGCCGTACATAATATCCCCACTGGATGGAGAAGGATGCAAGGCCAAGGAGCCTAAATGGGACCCGGAATGGATACCATCGCTCTCATTCCTCTGTGAAATTGGGAAATACGATGGCACACAGTGTGATTTAAGTTCTCCGGTGCAGCTGGCCAACTGTAAGACTCCCCAGACACTTGAGAATGACACCGAATTATGGACTTTGAAGAGGTTTTCTGTCATTTTTCTTGTGCTGACTTGTGCTCACCCCTCTTGCTCCTTTCATTGGCTCTCTGGCAGGGCCGCGGACCCCGCATTGGGATTTTTTGCTCGACTAAACCCTTTTAAAAAAGGAGCTGAGAGAGAATAGTAAAAAGAAACACAACATACAGCCTTGAGGAGAAGACAAAAAGCTCTTCATCTAGTCTTTAAGGTAAATGAGACCCACAGAGCCAGTGTAGAACGTCATTTGTGAGACTGATGGGAGCAAAATCTAATCATATCTATCATCATCTGCCCTGTTTTCTCTGCTGCTGCCTCTTTTCGTGGGTTCAAAAATCCCGTGTGAGAAGGGATGGAATATTCATGGGACTTCCACTCACTCTGGAAGTTTACACAGGGCCAATGACTGGAGAAGACTTAACCAGACTGACAGTTCACAAGGATGAAAGCCATCTCTGTGACAGATTTAAGTCAAGGGATCATTTAAGGGAAGGGGTTTAAAACTGCTCTGAAAAGAGCCTGGGGGGTCAAGAGCAAGGTCAATTTTAAGGGTTGGCAGTTAAGTGGATTAGAATGAGTTATTGAACACAGGCAAAAAAAAAGATCCATACAGCCACACACTACAGCATTGCAGTGGCAGAGGAGAAATTGCATCATCATGGTAAATGAGAGCAGACATCAGAGCAAGGGTCGCCTGAGGCCCTGCAATTTACAAACAGTCTGTCAGGAATTGGATTCACAATCGTTCCGCCGGTGCTATTGTCTGAGGAAGTGAAAAATCACTAATGTCTAGCTATATTTCCGGGATAGATGGTTGTTTTACCTTGGTGGTCTGGGGCTAGTACAGGGTGAGAGATGTTTTGTATCGGTGTCACAATGTTTTTTTAACAGCTTTGCGTGTCCCCCAAGGAGAGAGAGTCAATGGATGGTGTTTTGCTTCAACCTTATGCAATGCTATTCTTCATCAAGCAGCAGCAAACTGTGTCACCCCAGCTATCCAAAACACAGATTCCCTCAAAAAACATCTGAGTTTAGCGCAACTTCATCTTTAAGCAGTCTGACACCTATCACCTATGTCTCAAGCACTCCTTTGTTTGATATCCGACCTCTCACCTGGATGTTTACTCTCTCGATGACGCAGGAGATGACATGGAGCACCTGCATTTTAGTGTCGCACTCTGTCACCTGCTGCAACAACTGGAAGAGCAGCCCGAAGATAGACTCAAGGTACTGTATAGAGAAAGGAGAGTGTAAGGACGATAGGGGAGGGTGATTTATTAATTTGATTCAGCTGAATTCTTGAGGATGAATTCCTTACTTAAGGCTAATTTCTCAAGCATGGTTTTAATCTTCACAAAATATCAAAAGTCCCCTAAGACCTCTGTAATTCCTGAGACAAAACTGTATGTACTCACCGGGAGGAACTGCTCCGTCCGGAACTCAAAGTCGTCAACGGGTAGCGATGAGTTAAGGAGGAAATCAAACTGAATATATTCCCTAGGAGAGGTTTGTGAGCAGGTCAGCCACATACTCTAACTAAACATTATTAGTTATTATTAGGGACTGACAGCGCTCCTGTGCTTGCAGATGCAGTAAGGTTTAAATAGCAAGCATAATAAGAAAAGCATGATTAACTTATTTGTTATGCTGAATTTGAGGAATAATACAGGTATGGGGAGGATATTGAGCTTCAGAGTTGTAGCCGTCTCAATCCGCACCTATGGGAAGATAAAAAGAGAAACATACACTAAGTGAAAAGCATTCCTGACTCTAGGCATCAGTTTTTTGTTATTTCCATCAGCCATGAAGACAGCCTGACATCGAAAGGTTGGTGAATAAAATAAGCCTACCCTCTGCATCGGAGTTATAAGTGTGCAGCTACTACCTTTTTCTGTTTATTTCCATCAGTCTACCAGGGCTTCTTGACTAATCAAAAGCTGAGGAGAGAGAAACTCCAAACTAACAAAAAGAGACTAAGAATGAGAAAGTAACAGAAAGAGAAAGAGAAAAATAAACAGAAAAAGACAGTGCCAGCTGCACATGTAGCTGCATAACAAAACAGCAGAAAATGTACCATAATTATATTTTGCATTAACGACAAGCTCAGAAAGACTACAACAACTAGCTCTCACCCAAAGTAAAGCTTTATGTAACTGAGCACTGCTTTTTTTCACTCTGTGCATGTACGTGTCTGCGATAAGTTAGCAAAATGCAAGCTGTCTTGTGTTATGGAATGCAGCAGCCCCTCCTCTCATTTACTCTGAGTGTAATCTAGCAGTGTCAGAGTGATGGAGTTAGAAAGTCCACCAGGGAACAAGTGATCAGATGGAGGAGAGCGGAGTGAAAAGAAGGTAAACAAGAGCAGAGGAAGGTGAGGGACTGAGAACTCAATTACAGGCCGTGCTTAGTCTCCGTTTGACAACACAATTAGAGTGCAACAGGCATGAGTCCACCTGCAGGTCTCTTTGGCTTCATGACTGTGCGTTTCTGTGAGTATGTGATTTCCCTTCAAGTGTTCCTGACAAAGGTAGTAACAGTATGATATCCAAGCAAGATATATGAAAGCTTGTTTTGTTCGTGTTTGTTTTGCCTCTCTGCACTGAATTTCTGGTAAAAAAAAAAAAATAAATAAAAAATAAAAAATGAGTCCTCAAAATATCTTTTGTTGACTCAATGAAAAAGTTGGCAGAAACAAACGGAGAAACAGTCTTGACTCTCCCTTTCTGTTCCCCCTTTTCTTCTTCCTTTCCTTATTTCCTTACATTGTTCCTTCAGTCTTTATTCCACATCGCTCGTACCCCGGCCTTTACCTGATGCTTTCAAGTGAAACAGCTGCTTCAAGGTTCAAGTTAAGTGAGTTCGGGACCCTACTTTGAGGTAGTCAGTGAGGAGCCAGACCAATTAACTTGAACAAGTCAGTGTAGAGTAATGAGGGATTGATTCTTCTGATGAGAGCAACCACATTTTGAAAAGAAATCAGGTGTGGGTCAGTTTGTCATACTACTAATCTGTGCTCCTCTATGAGCTGTCCAGAGCGGACACTAACAAACACTGTTTTAATTTATATTTTATACAAACCAATTAGTCTTACAGCATACCTCATCTTGCAGTGAAGAAGATTGGAAACAATCTTTACTGAAACAATAAATCAAATCCCTCCTAGTTTTCTCTATGTGCAGGCATTTTCACGCGTCTTTCACATGTATTTAAGTTTGATAAACACTAGATTAATAGCTGTCATTTTGCATGACTGCATTCATTTACAGGAGGACAACATACCGATTTGTTGATCTGGATTATGAAATGGATTATATTATTATTATTATAATATAATCCATTATTATTATTATTATGGATTATATTACATTTGTTGACAAATACTATTAGTATTAGACAATTAGTTAAAATACATGTTGACAATATCTTTTATTTTTTGTTCTTGTTTGTTTATTAACCACTGAAAAGCAAGCAGCTCCTGAGGTTGTCAAGAAGTATTTATCCAAAACAAGCAGTGTTGCTGTGCAAAGCACGATTTTGTTCAGTCAAAGGAATGAATATCATCAATATTTAAAGCTTGCAATAGCAGCATTCTCTTCCCTCCTTTAGAGCTGAAGTGGTGATTTAATTTTAGGATCTTGAGAAAATTACAAGGTTTCCCTTACGTAGGCTTTACCTGGGCAGCCCACCCAGGATGATTTATTCCCACCCAGGAAGATTTTTTGAAATGTTTTGACATTTTAATCTCATGTTTGTCAAATTGACATTAGATTGTAAAATACAGAGTGACGTGTTAGTAATCCTGCATAAATATACAAGCAACAAAGGATTATGTTGATGAACGAGGCCCATCAAATGCCATCAGCACTGGCCGTGTTGCAATTCAAACACTGATGAACGAAAACAAACCATTTCATTTCTACTGCAGAATGTAGAGGGTAAATAGCTTATCTGATGAAACACACACACAAGCACACGCACACATAAAGTCCGACACGGATATTCAGTCAGAATTAGCATTTTTGTCTCAAACTGAGTATTTTTTCAAGGGATACCAAAATATAGGGCATCCACACTAACGCCAGTCAGTGATTGGAATTTTAATCGGTGAACAATATTAAGTTGACCTAACTCACTGTTTCTCAAAGGGCTAATGAAATGGTTCAACAGGAAACCCCCTCAGTGAAAAGCAATACCAGATCCCTGAATTGCGTGGAAATTTTAATTTGAAGTGGGCATAGCACAGACGCAGCATATTATAAGCCAATTTAGGGGGCTGGATCCAGTCAAACTGCACACATGCACACACACGCAACACACTTAACTATAAATAATTCAACTAGCACTTGTCATGGGCAATGAAATTTATAACAGCTCCTTAGATTCATTCAAGACAAATAGCATCATCCAAACCAACGCTGGAGGTGGTCAAAGACTAATTGTGGCAACACTGAAACCAAATGTAAGGGCAATAGCAATACATAAGAAGAAACACTCACAAATAGTCTTTTGTTGTATACTCAGCTGTATTGATGGATTTTTTACATTTGTCCTCACATTTACAGTGAAAAAAAGAGCACAAAAACAATAATGTGCAGGAGTTGTAAATATAGCTTCCTTATCAGTGAGAGCATTGAAGACAGGGATCTCTCTCCTGTGGCATGCCAAGAGGCCAAGTTTTAAAGTGAAAGAAAAAGTGAATGCAGTGGTGCGACCTCCCCAGTGCCCGTGAGATCATGTTAAAACACAAGATTAAGAATTTTACATTGACTGTCTGTGACAACATCTGTCATGTTGATGACAAATATTTGGACTTTGCAAGGGGAGGGGCAATCTGATAAAAATATATATATCCTACTTTAGGGCATGATGGTAGAAATTGTTTATATTTAAAACTCATCACTTACTGTTAAGTTACTGTGCAAATATTGAATCTTAACAAAGGCAAATTACAATTTAAAAGTCCTGCATCTTAGCCATTGATCTCTCCATCTGATACCATCAGCTTAAAAGCTTCAATCACCAATTGCGGATTATGATCATGAAGCCTGGTTAATGCAGCATATAAACACCTTTTTTAAGATGCCTCAAAGCCTTTCAGTACACATCTCACTCCTGCCTTGTCTGGCATGAGACGGAGCCTGACTGCAGTCGAGGAAGAAGTGAGCAAAAGTGGGGCAAAGTGTTGGCTAAGGAATGTCACAGTATGACGCTGCCAAAGCTGGCTTAACAGTATATTCTAGAAAACCTTCTTCCCTCCTACTGGGGATGCAAAAGTCCTGAAAAAACGGAAGGAGTTAAACATGTCACCACAAATATTTTTAGCCTCCTCCCTTTAGAAGCTGTGGGTAAACATGGAGGAGTTAAAAAAAACAGTAGTGGAGAGGAGACTGTGTTGGAGAAAATGGCACAATGGCAGGCCGCTAGCGACAGGCATCTGTGATCTGTGACTCAGCTCATGAATATCATTGATAAATGCCAAGAAACTGTTGGTGTGTGAATCTCACATACAAAGCTCCTGGGCTTAACATTGGTTAACATTACCACAGAAAACAGACAACGTTTACATATCAGTGTTCCCATACTCACTTGGACATCTAATTCAATGACTTTTCAATGACTTTCAATGTCTTGTTTAGTAAAATTCAAAAGATTCAAAATTGGCATGTTTTGGGGTAGGCCATGACATCTGTCAAAATTATCATAGAGGCCTAATTTTTACTCATGATTTAGTCAAGAAATCATGGTAAAACTGCTGCATTATCAACAAAAAGTGTTGATGCTAGGACAGGGAGGGATCCAGAGAGCTGAGGCATATTGATGAAATTGGGTGCTATTTAAAAAAATATACTGTATATATCAAGTACTTACAATCCCATCCATTAATTTTCAAAATCATTTAAGGCCTTAATTTTATTTTTCTCAGAACCACACACTTTAAAGGATTTTCAAGGCCCTTGGGAACCCTGACATATCTATACTTCTTTCCTTCCCTCTCTATTTTTTCTTTCCCATTTAAAAACCATTTCCCAAGACAGTGGGCGAAGGCAGTAAGTGGCTGAGCTCAAGCAACTAAATTACAGTACATACAGGCCACTCATAGGAGCTAATCAATGACTCTCCCTTTCCGATTGCTGCTTTCCATGAAGAACAGAAACTGAAATGTCAAAGATAAATATAACTGTCTTCTTGAGTGATTCACTTTCCATTCCAACAAGAAGGACCACAGGATAGCAATAGAGATATTGATAACCAATGGGATTGATTGATAGAGGGTAGTTTTCTCCATTAGCCATTAAAAGTTCATGATCAATGATTTATTCTGCCCAAGAGGACCTAATTGGTCCAGACAGTATTGATCAAGAACCACATGATTGGTGAGCTGTTCAGTGCTGTAACAGAGAGCACATGTGGCGGGAGACCACCTACGCATAGCCTGTAAGGACCAGAATTTTCCTCAGAAACTTTTATGCAAAAAGCAGCAATTTATGGCGTAAATGCCATAATGAAGATGCATAAAGGTATATTTACTGTATTGCATCTTTGAGATAGCAATTGAAACTCGCCTAGTTGCCAATTTGACTATGTAAGACGGACAAGAAGGTAGTGTTTTTGAATAATCCCCTTCAGTTATCAATTTGATAACTTGGCATCTGTTTGTATTCTACTCCTGGGGCGTGATATTTAGAAAGGCACAAAATGTAAAAGCTTCAGATACCTCCTTCTGCTCTAGGGGAGAGGACCAAGGCAATTTAAGATGTGTGTACGGCAAATAAAGATTATGGATATCCCTCACAGACAGATGCAGATAACCACACAGTAAAGTTCCTGGATACAAAGATGGACTATAAAGTAAGAGAGACAATGAGGCGCAGAGAGTGAAGCTAAACGTCCAGTAATTCACAAGGGTATTTTTCTAATGTAGAGATTACCTTGACTTAAACTGTAAACAATGCAGAATAATACAGAATTATTTACACAGCCATTTAAATTCTGTTTCCTAAATTATATTAGAAGAAAGTTCTACTTACTAAAAAGTGCATGGCTTTCTACTAGAATTACTTTCTACTAAAAAGTGCATGGCTCATGAGGCAAGAAACCTTGGCGAAATGTAATTTAAAGTAAAAATGACTGTGGCACAACATCCACTTTCCCAAAGTAGGACCACATGGAATTCACCAAGGCCTGGGCCAACTAGTAATGTCAACAAGTAAATAAAAGCCATATTTACCCCCTAACTAAGAAATTATACGCCTAGCAAAAATACGAAAACGAAAATAGAAAAAATAGTATGTTGAGAGAAATCAGTTGACAAAAATATTAAGTAAGCCCTGGCTAACTGTGTGGCCCTGTTGTGTAAACCAGGCTTACTGGTTGGTAGCATTACAGCTCTGGACCCATACTGTTGAGCAGAGAACACTGTTTGTGCTGCTGATTGTGCACTTTACACTAACTAATAGCCCATTTCAGTCATTACGGATACAGTGTTTTCAGGGAAAGTAGGCACTCTGCAGTCATTACGAGCAGTTTGTTTAGGGCGAGAGAAAAGTTTGGGCTGTTTTCTTTCACTGTGCATGATCTGTGGCTTACTTACCACTAGGTCAGGGTCCTGCATGAGGCTGAGGATGACCTCGTAGAGTAAAGGTCGAAGGTCGGATTTGAACTTGACAGAGATCCACTGCCCTATCAGCCAGATGACCCTTCGGCGAATCAGCTTGTACCTGGAGAGGAGAGGAGAGGAGAGGAGAGGAGAGGAGAAAAAGGAAAAAAGGGGAAAGGGCATGTGTTAGTTCTGGTTACAGAGAAATCAATCGTCCCCCATGTTCTTCATCCCTATCTTAATGTGGAGGAATGAACCAGCTGGTTCTCTAATCATCATCTCCACAATGAACATAGCTACTTAGGGATCCATTAAAAATGACTGACTGGGCCTGGCTTTTCAGATGAGGAAATCAGCACTGTCCTTGCCTGTTGCTCACCATCTTCTCCTTTATCAATGGTCTGAGTCTGCTGGACACTGCAGAATAATTTGTGCTCTGAGGGAGAGAAAACCATATCACTGCCCCCCTATTACACATAGCTAACTCCACAAGACTATGGCTAATCTAACCTGCACGGTGTGTGTGTGTGTGTGTGTGTGTGTGTGTGTGTGTGTGTGTGTGCACGTCTCTGAGTATATGTGTGTGCCACCAGATTAGAGTCCCCAGAGAGGCAGAGATAGTGACACTATTACACAGGATATTGGAAACTACAGTGGAATGATCCTTTACACATCAAATTGGCTCAAAACACAACCCAAGGGACAAAGAAGAGAGAGTGAGAGAACTAGGTGGAGAATATATGTGTGCCTGTCTATGTTTGCCTGTATGCATGCCAGCAAAAGACAGAAAGCCTTAGGGATATAGGCCCAATGACAGACAGAGAAAAAGCAAAAAAGGAGAATAGCCTAGTTAGAAAAGTAGAATGGAGAAAAGAAAAATGAGGAGCCGTGATATGAATTAAAGTGCTAAACAGTGCCAGCGCCACACATAAAGCCCCGTATGTCGGGGACTGACGGTTTTTCAACAGTTGTTTTCAGCAGCCAAGAAATGTACATGCCCCAGCATCTGTCCTTGTTTGTATCTGAGACAGAAACTGTGTCTGAGGACCGCCTTGACAGAAATGAGTGGATGGAGGGATGGAGGAACGGAGGAATGGAGAGATGTGAGGATAAAGGATCAGGGATGACACTTGTCAAAACAGGGAGCCAGTGACAGACCGAGGTCTGGGCCACAAGCCAGAAGATACTAAACAACAGCATGACTCAGGAGTCAGAGATAGGCAACGATGTGTGTGTGTGTGTGTGTGTGTGTGTGTGTGTGTGTGCATGTGCGCGGGACAAGAGAGCTTGTATCTGTGCATTTTGTCTCGTGCACATAGCTTCCTTTCATATAAATTCTATACAGATTCAAATCAGTGCCCTTAGCACTCTAAATTGATGTCCGACAAGATTTAAAATCAATCTTTGCCAAAAGCAGTTCTAAAACAAAAATTTAGGCAAGATTACCACCACTAAGAACATTGAGCTAAATGCCACTTGGACCTGATTTCTCATCATCTTAAAAGCACAAGACGGCACTTATGCACTCCTGGGCTGAACTGCTTAGAAGCAGCGGAGCATGCAAAGAGAATACGGCAGGATCCAATTACTTTCAAAGGAAAACAAAGGCAGACAAAACAATCTGATGTACTACAAGCTTTTATGTACGCAATAGCATATGGGAAGGTTCCAACTTGATAGAGCAGGTATGGCAGTGCCAATGGGCATTTGAGTGCCAGTGGACAACGGCTGTGGGCACATGCCCAGAGCTCCCTCTGTGAACAAGTTCCAAACAACAGCTTGGCGACAGCACACTCGCACTCTGATAACAGCCCACGGTGACATCACAAATGAATAATCAAATTACAGATGATTATCTGTTGTTACACAAACACCTGTAAGGGTTATTCTAGGACGCTGCCGCATTTTGGTGCATTCCACAAGACAACAAATTCCACAGAAATATAAGTCCTGTTTATGCATAGTGCAGTGGATAACCACTGGCAAATGCATGAGCATTTATGCCATTTTAGACTTGAGCACCCACAAAATAAATTCTGACAACTGTCAGTGTTATTTTTGACAACATCATAATCCATATTCTGATTATTATTCATTCATGGCATCTGTTGAAGTGACTAAAAGATTAGTGTTCCCAACTCTGCATACAATATAAGAATGCGGAGTTGGGCATGTAAATCTGTAACCGACAAATATAGAATATCTGCTTGAGCTGGGGTGACTACAGTTGGTAGTGTTTATTCATGGCATGCTGGCAAACAGGAAGAAAAAGACAGAAAGACAGACAGACGGACAGGCCGACTGACGGGGACAGGTATTTGTCAGTATTTGTCAGTTAACAGAGGAGATTCACAAAAGTGAGACATGACTCATTCCCTCAAAACCTCTCTCCTCCTACGAAACTTCAAACCTCTGTCAGTCACCCCTCTCATCCTCCTACCCCTCACCTCCTCTCCCCTTGTGTGTTACAACAGGGGTGGATGTGCAGGATAACTGATGTAGGCAAAATGGAAAGTAGAATATCATTTCCACATTACCCTTAAACTGTAGACAGACAAATCCTCTTTGCTTCTATTCTGCTGACATTTTCTAATTATTTTGCCCAATACACAGAAATACTTTTTGAGAGGTAGTTGGAAATGGTGTGAGTCTAAGTTTTGTGTTGTTTCTTATGTTTTATACTACCAATAATAATAATAATAACAATAATATTGGCAGTAGTAGTAGTAGTAGTAGAAGTAGTATTAGCATTAGTATTATTAGCAACTGCAGTATATAGATGGAATATGATGCTTCAAAAGTTGCTCACAAATTGAAAAGCCTCTGTGCACCTGACTGCACCTGTTTGAAGACAGGTGAAATGAGAAAATACTTGTAACACTGAGGAAGTGAAGACTCCCACACACTGTCTTGCTTGAAAATGGTAGATAATTTACACCAGAAGAGGCAAACACAATCAGCCTCAGTCCTATGACCCACGTCAGGCACCTTCACTGGCTGCACTTTGTGGTTATCAAGGCATTCGTGTTACCAGTAGTTTACTTAACACCAAAAATGTGTCACTTTAGAACAAGCTTTCTGTACAGAGTCAAAAGGTCTTCCAGAACGGGCATAACGTTTTGATGGCCGGTTAGATATCCCTGTCGCTTTTGGGATGCTTCTGTGTAGCCTTAAATACTCTCGGGAAAGACGGCTTAAAAGTCGCTCACTGAATCCCTACGCAGCGGCAAATAGAAAGAGGGGGAACTGAAGTTAAAGAGAACCAAGACACAGCATCCGTTCACAGCATCTTTTGTTCCCCAGGAGATGGAGTGACTTTTCTGACAAAACTCCACAAGAAAGGTCAAGCCACATAAGACAATGTCAAAATGTCAGAGTGTTTCACAGTGTCCTATGCTGGCAGAATCTGGCTGCAGAATGATGGAACACACTCAATGATCTCTCTCTCACCGTCTGTCTGGGAGACACTAAAAGCTCCTTCTGGCTATACCAAGATGTCAATGCGGTATGATAGTGGAAGTGTGTGAATGGGGGGTTGTGTGTGGGGGATTGTGTGTACGCGTGTGTGTGTGTGTGTGTGTGCGTTTGAGTGCGTGTGTGTATGCGTGGTCCACTCTCATCCAGACATGATGACTCATCACAGGTATGACAGTTGCTTTGGTTGAGGCAGAGGAGGGAGGCAGGGTTTGACAGTGATTCAAAATCTGTGGGTCTGTATAAGTGTGTGTGCGTGTGTGTGCCTATGAGTGCGTGAGTATGAGTGTGTGCATGTGCTCGAGCGTGCATGGGTGTTTGTGTAGCCAACATGCCCACAAGTGAAAACCCTCTTGAGTAAGGGAGCTTATCGGGGGCCGGAGGCTCAGCCACAGGTATAAGTCACACACTTCAGTTTAGCTGACTGATGTGATTATTAATATTTAAAACTGCCTCTGCTTCCCATGGAGCGATACAGACAGACAGGTAATCATTCACAAGGCTTAACCTCACATCACTGAAACATACAAGGGCACAATGACGCATCCCAGACCAGCAGAAAAAAGATTACTAAGCACGCAAGTGAATGTAAAAACTACTTGGACACCAGTGACCTTTCAAAAAAGCACAGACACAAGAAAGCACAAGCAAGATTAATGCTACTGAGCATGCATTAACGTGACTCTAACATGGCACTTCACTGCACCACATCGATCAAACAGCATTTGAAGTCCATCGTCCAGTCACTATCCTAGAGGACAGAGCAAGGACTCTCGGACATCAACCAGCCTGTCAACAAAGAAGCTCCACAGAGAGCTGATGACTAGCCGTGTTGTGCGCCTGGCTCCCCATCAGGAAGTACATTCCTCCCATCTCTCGTCTCACTGGTTGTCCCGACCCCACAGCCTGTCAAGGACAACACCGCTGCTGCCGCTCCGATGGCAAGGGTTTCTCCACAGGAGCAGACGAAACCATTTTGCTCAACTCTTTCATTATACCTCTCCTTGTCTGGCATCCATTCTCTCCATCCTTTGCTTTCTTGTCGTTTGTCATCCCCTCACTCCATCTGAGAACAGGTGGGCCCCATGTTGAGCACGTCGTCGCTCTTTGTGATGTGTCTCAAGCTGTGGCCCTTATAAGAGGACGCCAAGCCGTCTTAATCCCAACAACCAACATCAGCAATTACCCAGAGGGCCTATAAAGGCAGGCAGTGTAGCGTGGCGTGGGAAGGCTCTGGTGGCAGTGAGAAACGTGCACTGGGAGAGTGTGTGGGCCAGACAAACTGCTTTGAATGCTGCTCCTGGCAACAGAGGGGCTGTCCTTCTGCCTCCCAAGTGACAATCTCTGAGCCCGTGCCAGATGGTACAATCAGTACATGCATTTTAGCCACTTTGCTCCACTGTTCTAGCAACCCTCACCATTTGTCCAGGTGTCACAAAAGTAAAACTCAAGGGCAAAAAACAACCCTAAAAAAGGACTTTATATTTGGTATTCCTACGATCTCGGACAGATCAGAGCAGATTTGAAAACATGACAAACAAACAAGTCTCTCTTAAAGCTAGAAACAAGAGCCCCGTGAGAAATATCAGAGCCAAGGCTCATAATTCATGGAATGGTTGTTAGTATTTTTACATCTACATGAGCTTTATTTTATAGTAATGCTTACAGTACTTGAATGAGGAAACGTATCCATGGAAAATCACCCTTGGTGTCCGCAAAGCTGGTTGTTCATTCTTTGTCAATGGAGCAGCACCAGTCTGTGTCTTTAGATAATGGCACAGATTAGTGTCTTGGAGTTTTTGTCCCTCACTTGAAGAGACACTTGCTCAAATTAAGACTGAACCATATAACCTTCAACAATGGCATTCAACTGCTTAAAGATATGGGCCAAATTATGGAAATTGAGATTGGTGAGGGGAGAAGTGTATGGGCCACCAGTTGTGTAGCCAAACAAAGAAAGAAGAATGTCATTTCCAGAGATTTTTCCTTTAACACCCCCCTCTTACTCATCATCTGGAGGTGTGTGTGTATGTGTGTATGTGTATATATGTGTGTGTCTGTGGGATGTGGAGAACAGGGATAATGAAACGGCATGGCTCCAGCCAAATGGATTAGGCCTACATTTCCCCAGACAAAACACACACAAATTCTCCATACAAAGTAGAGAGAGCGTGGACAAACAATCCACGCACAGATTTCAGCTCAACTCTCCCAACAGGGACTTCATCCCAACACGCTACCGCATTTGGCGAAAAACCAAGGCAGAACAGATCAGTACACACACAAACGCAAACTCAAAGGGCAGCGGATGTGATATGTGACGACAAGGCTATGCGCAACATACAATGCCATAAATCAGAATGACATATTTATCATTTCTGTGTGAGATAGGTCTAAATACCTTTAGGTTGGTTGCTTT
This sequence comes from Centroberyx gerrardi, assembly GCF_048128805.1. NCBI lineage: Eukaryota > Metazoa > Chordata > Actinopteri > Beryciformes > Berycidae > Centroberyx > Centroberyx gerrardi. Next base: position 21,499,333 of record NC_136004.1, read on the forward strand.
TGACTCACACTGCAGTGGGAGTTGAGATATGCGGCTCTATGATAAGAGGGATTTTGTGACTGAATGTACAATATGAGGACATTGTGATTGTGTGAGGACAAGCATGCACAGGCAAAGGTGCATGCACGCATCCCTGCCAATGCTCACACGCTCACACACACACACACACAAACAAAAGACAAACACAGTGCTCGGATTGCTACAGATGGGAGAAATGCCACTCAATGAGAGAGATTATCAAAGACGTCCATGCTCTCATATCCACACTGGATCTACACTCCCATTGTGCAAGGCTCTTCAAAAGACTGTGGGGATATCTGCCATCTGACAGAAACACAGCCTGATTCAGCAGCCCAGACAAATCAAAGGGAGTTGAAAAGTTTATCGTTTGGCATTTATATTACTAACCTTGGCTTTGATCTTTGAGGGGACTAACAATAAAAAAAAAAAGATCCTTTCAGGCCATTTAATATTATCGTCTAAACAATTCTGTACAAAATGTATTGTTCTGTGTTATTTTTAAAGAGTTTATTTCATAGTTAAAGGGGCATTACTATGTAAATAATTTATAAGTAATTTATAATAATATATCGACTTTTATGTGCAACCAAGGAATTGCAACAATCAAAAGGTCTCTGGTACAGCTTACAGCAGCCTGTAATAGACATAAATAATCAAGTCACATTTTCACAATAGACCAAGTAAGATAGCTAATCAGACCAACGATCCAACAGAAATATCAACATATCCCTATGCAAAATAACACTATTTTGTCAATTTATTTTTCTGGCTCGAGAACAAACTGTGTTGCTCACTCTTAGCACTGTTCTCCACCTTTGAGCAGTTGACAATGCAATAGGGGAAGTCCAAAAAAGTACAGGTTGGAAAATTAGTTTTGAAAGAGTCACTGGTATTGATCAACAACCCTATCAAACCCCTGCAGAAATATTATGGTCATTTTGTACCATGGGACAAAAGTAAAGTGATTAAGTAAAACTTAATGCACCTTTAACAATAGCGAGAAACAAGAAAGACGGGAGAGAGAGGGAGATGACATGTGACAAAGGTCCCGGGCCAGATTTGATCCCATGCACACAGTAGTAGACAACTGAGCCACCAGGACATTGTTCTATTTTCCAAAGTTCATTTTCGTTGTTTTGTTTTCCGCCATGCTTTTCATCTTTTCCAGTTACGGGGGGCTGAAAAGTTTATGCATGTGTGTATGCTTATGTGTATACACTACCTGTCAAAAGTAGTAGCATTTTTCTTTATTTTTACTATTTTTCACATTTTAGATCGTAAAGACATCAAAACTATTAAATAACACAAATGGAATTATGCAGTGACCAAAAAAGTGTTAAACAAATCAAAAGTATCTTATCTCATGCTCTGAGGAAGACATAGTTGAAATGCATAAGCATTGCTCTGCAAAATAAGTAAATATCGAAATTCCATAAGTGGTGGACCATTTTGTTGGGAGTTGCAGGCAATCTTACCCATGTCTATAACTTTATCCTGAGACTAGCACCCCAACCTATCAATTTAAAAAAGGCCGCCAGCAGTTCACTTCTAATTAATCAAAACTATCTTATATTTTAGATTCTTTAAAGTAGCCACCCTTTGCCTTGATGGAAAGGCAAAGGGTTTGGAAAGAAATTCATACATAGGCATCAACTTCACTATTTATATTTGTCTAAAAAACGAATTTCAAGCATTTCAGCATAAGCCTTTAGATCAAAATGCCTTTAAGATAATGAAAAACATAGTACTTTTGACTGGTAGTGTGTGTGTGTGTGTGTGTGTGTGTGTGTGTGTGTGTGTGTGTGTGTGAGAGAGAGAGAGAGAGAGAGGTGGTGTCTGGATGCATCCCTGTGCTGTCTGCTCCTTTGGTGTCATGTCATGTCATATCCTCAGCGAGTTCAGTTTGTTCAAATGGAAAAAGCAAGTAAAACTTTGATTATGAAAAGAAAAGGCAGGAGCCCACGTAGTGCAAGTCAATGAGGGTTTTTTGATCTGGCATAGGACATATCCTTCTCTCCTCACCCACATAGAAAAAAAAATATGGAACAATGGAATGAGGATCCGGGCAGAAAATAGTGTTCTTCACACCTGCACAGCGTTGGACAAGAGCAAAGCCACAGTGACATCATTACGCCTGCACTCTGACGTCAACACCATTTCCGGAGTGGCTGACCTTTTGGTCCGGTTCTTTGTTTTGATGTTCTTGGAGTGTGTGTGTGTGTGTGTGTGTGTGTGTGTGTGTGAGAGTGTGGGGGAGGATACTTCTTTGTTCCCCACATCAATCACACCACCTCTAGCCCGTCTACCTCTCTCCCATTTTTCAAACACACTCATCTTTCAGCTCATTGTTCATTGTTCATTGCATCAGACTGTCTGTAGTGTTCTGTTTCACGTTCCTTCTAGATATGTATTAATGTTTCTCTAGCTGTATTAGCCTGTTACAGCACTGATGTCATAACAAGTTTGCTTTTTGCTTGGCGGGTTAGAAGTGTGACTGTGAAAATAAAGTAGCAGCTGCTAATATGACCATGGGAATTGGACTCCAAGCACCAGTTGGCAGCTTATGAGCCGTTGGCATGCATTGACTGTGCTGTTGACGGGCAGCAATCGATTGCTGGACAAAGGTTAATAACATGTCAGTTGGTGTGACTTACACTGAAAGAAATGCTAATTGAGCAATGGATGAGACATCACTAATGACTGAAAGTGGGGTTATGTTTCCTCAGAGCTCACATACAGTCAATAAATAGCTATGTCAAAAGCACTGCATCGCTGCTGTAACCATCATTGTATTACTGTTGGATTGTATTTGTTGGTGTGGCAAAATGTGGCATGGTGATGTATCATATCTGAAAATGTACAACTGATATTGTTCCTTGTATAGAAAATGTTTCATGATCCGTTCTATATAATAGCATGCCAGCACGTGAATGGAAATGAAATAAAGATATTGAAAACAATCGGCATTTTCGAAGTTCCAGAAAGTACATTTTGGCGATGAGAGCCTCTTGCAGAAGAAGTACAACACTGCTAAGAGAATACCTGTGATGGCTGACTTGCAGCTCCCCCAGAAGCTGATTCTTGAACCACTGGTCAAAGTCCACGTTGTCAAACAGCTCATAGGCTGCCAGTCCCACTGCATTATATACTGTGAACAAAAACAACCACAGTCACAACCACAAAACTATTACCACTTGGCCACAGCATTTGCAATAAGAATAAGAGTGTTAAACATTTTTTCTTAAATTTTCAAAGTGCGGCGCACAAAACAAACACATTAACAGCCACCTATAATAAAGGGATGACATTCATTGGCTCCATTCAGAATAAGACAGACTGCACTTATTTCTATTAGGTTGCTAAATGACACCTTGCAAAAGGTTGTGCCATTTCCATTTAATATGGGGACCTACTGCTGAGTTAGTGGCAGACCCACAATGAGCTAAATAGAATCGGTTATAGTTCTGACCTTCAAACATGAAAGCCCAATGTTGCCAATGACTCAACATAAAAGCAAGATTGTCAATGTAGCTGGTGAGTATATCAGGAACAGGAACACATTCTGGGCAATACATTGAACACTGTAATTCTAATCAATACATTTTACAGTGTAACTGCACTAAAAGCAAATATGGGTTTCATGGTGGGTGAAATGTAAAAAAGTAAAGAGTGAAGGGCACAGAAATCAAAAATGAAAGAGAAAGAATGAAACAGATGGAGAGCGGAGACAATGTCAGAGGAAAGAGCGAAACACAGAGGAGATGGAGAGAGAACACAAACACAGTCATACAAGTGGAACAGATGTTTATTGTTAGGTCCTAACTATTTAATTTCATTTTTATTCAACTGCATTTAGATGCTTTGACAAAGGGTTCATCTAACATTCATGGCAATAAAGCAAACTAGCCAGCACACCTAAAGAACAGAGGAACAGAAGAGAAAAGAGTAGAGGACACTGGCGGTAAAGGCCGTATGAGGACAGGTAAGTAGAGGAAAAACGGAACGGAGGACTAGGTGGGCTAGTGTGTATGTGCGAGAGAGAGAGAGGGGGAGAGAGAGAGATGTAGATAGATGTACAGTATTCTAGGTGTCTCTCAGGGGAGTGATCCAACAACTTACAGAGCAGCTGAATGCCTCTCATACATATTCTCTCTCATTTACCCTGACAAATAGATGAAGGAATAGATGGATAGAGACAGAAAAGATGGATGGATGGATGGATGGTCCTGTAGCAGGAAAGCCAAAGCTTTGAGGAGCCAAAATTTTTGCATAAAGCCTATATAGCCTATAGGTGCTAGAAGGTGATAGAACGTATGCATTCTCTGCAGTTCTTGGGTTCTCAGCTTTCTTAATTCTTCATTAGCTTTTTATTTTGCTTTGTTAATTGTATCCTAAGGTTGTTTCTACTGTAATTTATAATGTATGTATCCATCTATCTAGATGCAGCCATCGCAGTAGTCCTACCTTTTTACTAACTGCCCTGCATTGTTGCTGCACTTTAATCAACCCCCAAAAGGAAATATATAACCTTTATTTAACTAGGAAGTCACATTGAGATTAAAATATAAATATATAAGTTTCCTATTTTGTTTTCAATAGTCCAAAGGTCCAAAGTCTCTAAACCACTCATTTGAGAGAGGCAAGTTTGTATTAGAACACACCCATTCTGTTCTCATTCACAACATTTGAGAAAGAAGAGGCTGAAGTAACGGCCAGTGCAGCACTAAAAAGGGCAGCTGTGGGATAGATGTATGACAAAGTGTTTCTGTCATTACTGCTACCATAGTATTGCCTCATCATCCAGTGATGTCTGCTGTTTTACCAACACTGGCAATAGACAGCTGAGAACTCTATGGGCATCTGCCTTTAACAGAGCCCCTCTTAGCAGGCTATGACAACACTCTATGATTTAGTTGTCTAAGCCACAAATCACCCGAGTGGTAGCCCTGACCTGCCAGAGAGTTATAAATACTGGAAGGAGCTGGAGAGAGAGGGGGGAAAAAGAGAGAGAGGGAGAGAGAAAGGAAGAAGACGGGGGGGGGGATATGTCAAGAGAGAGATAGGAGTGAAAGAGTGAGTGAGAGAGTGGTGGCAAGAGAGAGTGGTAGCGCAAGAGTGGGTCACAGAGAGAATGTAACATAAAAAGGGAAGCTATGGTTATTCTTGTTGTTCTGATGTGATTTTTTTTTAGATATGATTCCTAAGTTCAGATTTTTATGATATAACATCACTGTATTGTCCCCACTTGACTGGAAAATAGCCGTTTTGCGTCTCCTGTGGATGTCTTTATATTTAATTCTGTCTGCATTGCCTTTTCCTGGTCTCCCTCTCCATCTCTTTGCATTGCTTTTTTGCGTGGACTTTTGGCTGGACTGTACTATGCAGAATTCGAATCACAATGCAAGCTTGACCACCCACATATCTGGTTTTAAAGATTAAATAGCAATGTTGGATTGGATTCAGATTTTTGTGAGTCCAGTCCTATGATTTAATGTGCCTAGCGTGACCGGATGATAGAAGCCACAATGAGCTGTCAAGTATAACTGTAGCCTTTGACTCACCTGCATCCTTCATCAGCAACTGAACTGGGTCCTCCACATTGGTTGGGCCTGCAAAGACAAGTAAACATTGTATGCAATGAAAAGCTAGACTACATTTGGAAGTAATCTTGTTGTCTAGTAATGTGTACACTAAAGATAAAACCTATGTGTTTAAACTTTTTTTTAACGACTAAAGGGGATCTGTAGGACTTTCTGGACACAGCGACTGAGTCAAAACACTAAAAGTAACAGCTTTCTTAACAAGGATATCAAAAGGCCTGGACTCCACTATATCACCATCTTGTCTCAGTCATTTTACCGGACCTCTCTCTCCCTCTCTATTAGTCTTTATTGTTGTGTACTCTGGACTCAAAATCGATACGTGCCTCTCTTCAACCACAGAATTATCCAATCTGGCGTCTTCCTCGCTCCAGCAGAACCCATTTCCACTCTGTCACTTGAAAGCGGAGGCAGCTTAGAAGACAGGCCGGGAGCAAACCCTGTAATTCCCCCTCTGTTTGAGCACTGATTCAGCAACAGCAGAACTACACGCCGCCACCGCCGGGAGACCGGAGGCAGTGTGTGGATGTACTGTATGTGTGAGAGAGTGGAGGATGTAGACGTAATGGTGGTGGTTGTCACCGGGGGACTAGATGCTGCTATCAAAGCCTATAGATTGCATGCTACACATATAGAGGCTTGAGAGTGGCTAGGACTGCTAGAGGTAAAAGGAATAAGACTATGTGTTCCCCTGTGTTTTCCTGTGTTTTCCTGTGTTTTCCTGTGTTTTCCGTGACACAAATATTTATTAGTCTCTCTTGAGGACTTCTGCTATAGGGCAACATGAAGTGAAATATGGTTTGAAGCCTGAGGGGCATTATGTGTCACAGGGAAACTGAGGCATATGTGCGTGATAGTGCGTGTGAATTATGCCGGATGAGTTATGATACTTGTGTTTTCCCTGCATTGAAAAAAACACTGAAATAAAATGCGCCCACAATTAGGTTTTATTGTTGCTTTGAGAGCAGACCATCTTTCTTTTTGTATGTAATAACGGTTTAATGGACAACGAACTGACCTTGGAGATTCTGAACCATCTCCAGCAGTACCGGCGTCAGGGTTTGGCTGTAGTTGTGGAAGATATCCAGGAACAATACTTCTGTACAAGGCTAGACGGAGGGAAAGAGATGAGAAGAGAAAGAAGAGAAAGAGAGTGGGGATGGAATAGAGTTAGTGGAGGGAATAAATACAAAGGGAATTAAAAATGAAAAATGAAACAAATTAAGACGTATACAAAGAGGTGTGCACAAACGCACACACACACACACACACACGCACATACGAAATCTCATTAACTGGCAAACAGCCTCAAGCACTCAGTTCAACAAAGTCAATGTGGTATTGGCAGGGGATCTGTGTGTGTGTGTGTGTGTGTGTGTCTGTGCGTGCGCGCATGTGTGTGATTCTTTTCTTTTCAAAAAGGAAAACTGGAAGTGCACCTTCCTTCAGCTGTTTAATGGTTTTTAGATGTCACAATGAAAATAAATCAATACGAAATAAAGGAGCAAGCGATGTGACAGCAAAGAATGAGCCAAGAGATTAGAACACATGCATTCATGAGTACATGGAACGCACCGCAGCACATTGAGCCAACATTTAAGAGCCCGATCACTAACTGCAGAATGGCATGTCAGGTTGAAACACTCTCGCCCCGTGGGCTTTTGCTCTTTACATCAAGAGCAAATTAAAGATTTTTTTTTCTACTTTGAAATCTACTGTCCAAGTGTTTGATATAAAGGCTGTCAGCATATTTCTAATTATTTATTTATTTATTTAATTTGTTTATTTGACAGGGATATTGCACATTAATCAGCATCAACTAAAATGTAAATGTGTCAGAGTTAATCAAGATTGGCTAATTTTCATCTGCAGTCCCTGGCCACAATGTTAAAAAAGGCAATACCTGTAAGAATTAAAAATATATAAAAACCACAAAACATTCAGTGACAAGGACATGAGACATGAGCATCATAAAGGATAAGGTTTTGTCTCATATCACCCATCTCATTTAGCATCAAATCGCATTGCATATCATAAAGACATTAGTTACATAACGTGGATTGAATAAATTTTATTAAATGTATTGCTAATATACACTCACCGAGCATTTCATTAGGAACACCTTACTACTACTGGGTAGGTATCAGCTTTCAGCTCAGTGTCAACCGGCTACCAAAGTGCCATCCGCCTCAAGGTTTGACGTGTTGCATTCTGAGATGCTTTTCTGCTCACCACAGTTGTAAAGAGGTTATCTGAGTTACTGTAGCCTTTCTGTCAGCTCCAACCAGTCTGGCCATTCTCCTCTGACCTCTCTCATCAACAAGGCGTTTCCGTCCGCAGAACTGCCGCTCACTGGGTGTTTTTGGTTTTCACACCATTCTGTGTAAACTCTAGAGACTGTTGTGCATGAAAATCCCAGGAGATCAGCAGTTTCAGAAATACTCAAACCAGCCCGTCTGGCACCAACAACCGTGCCACGGTCAAAGTCACTGAGATCACATTTTTTCCCCATTCTGATGCTTGATGTGAACATGAACTGAAGCTGCTGACCTGTATCTGCATGATCTCATGCATTGCACTGCTGCCACATGATTGTCTGAATGGATAATTGCATGAATAAGCAGGTGTACAGGTGTTCCTAATAAAGTGCTCGGTGAGTGTAGAAACATTGTATGGCTTCTATCTATATTACTTGTATTCTATATGACTGCTAAAAACAAGTTTTACATGTATTTTGACCAAGTCCTTTATGCCCCTGGTGTGTATCTGCATGTATGAAGGTCTTTGACATGTCACAGAATAAGGATCTAACCTTTCAGCCCCGGTGACAAAAGGTCAGAGGTCTGCTGACACTTTCACCAAACCAATCCGGCTTTATGGGATTAAGACAAACACAAAGGCCTTGTTCTATTGGGAGAATATAGAGGGGAAGTGGTATTGATAGGGGATGTCCACTATAATCAGGGGTTAGAATTGGTGGCCATGGAGTCAATGGATCAACACTGACATTTCACCCATGAACCATCATGAGCTACTCACCTCTCCATGCTGGAGAGGTCAAAGGAGGGCAGGGCGTACACTGTGGTGAAATGTCTCTTTTTTAATTTTTTTATTTTTTTATTTAACCTTTATTTAACCTGGAAGTCCCATTAAGATTAAAAACCTCTTTTTCAAGGGAGACCTGGCCAAGATCGGCAGCAGCACAGATAAAAACAAATGGTGTCAGACAGACTACGATGAAAAAAAATACAGGAACAGAACAGACTACAAATCATCTGAATCATCTGAATCATCATGAGTAATACTTTCGCACACAGGAGTGTGTGTATTCAGATGCTCTACATGTAAGCCCTACATACGTGGCAAAAATCATTTCAGCCTGTGGTTCTCGAGTTGCGGATGCCAAGGAGTGAGTTCAGGTTTGTCTTTGGGATTTTACTCAGATGTTAATAAACTCAACCTCAAAGAAAAGAGTTAGATTTATGTTAGGCAAGTCACTGTGTTTGCTGACCCTTTTATATAATTGTAATTATATTTTGTGTAACATTTCCAAGTAATTTATAATTTGATGTGCTTTAGAATTTTGCTGTTTGCACCCAGATCTCTGCACCAGTGAGGAGAACTGATTTAGGCTGTGTTGGCAGAATTAGAGGGGGCTGCATTAATCTTCGCATTATAAACTCCAGTCACACCATGAACTTGAGCGCAAAACAAACACGTAGAGGACGACTCAAGCAGAAATCCCGAATAAGTAATAAAAATATTTGATGTAAGTTTTACGAGTTCTGCTGGAGCGTGCTTTAAAATGCGTAGGCACTTTACGGCATGAAGTTGGGAGGCCCGACGGACGAGCGCTCTACTGTACTTCAAAGAGCAAACAGCAGAGCAGAAGTTTGTCATCTGAAGCCAAGTGATGAAAGTAAGCAGAGTGGGGGCTTAACACAGACAGAGAGATGATTAGGGAGGGGAGGAGAGAAAGAGAGAGGAGGGGTCGACACAAAATGAGAAACAGAAAATAAGACAGTGGAAGAGAGATTATATAGCGAGTCAAAAAAAAAAAACCCACAATAGCCGAAGATAAGCCACTGCTGACTAATCAGACAGAGCCACAGAGACCAGCTCTAAAGCCCTGGGGACCACCGACTGTTTTAGAGTGCTGCACTGAATACACTCTGCCAATTGCCACCACATAATATAATATTTTATAATATAAAAACATATTATAGGCCCCCAGTGAGAAATATTATTTGCTACAATTAGTATAATACCAGCTCCATTAAAATGTGTCATCTGGTACTTTTTACCATTCTATTGAGGGTAACAGCCTCTATACGCACCTCCTGTCTCCTGTTGGGGGTATTAAAACATAAATGCACCTAGAATTCACGTAGGTTACTGCTATGATGTTGTACAGTTCAGAGGAAAGTCCGGAGACTCTAATCTGCAATGTCATCGAGCAACACCTTTTGCACACTGCTCCACTGACAATAAACACACTAACAGTACCAAGGAGGGATACTGAAAAGGGATACTGAAAAATGTGAAGTTGTATAATTTTTGCATTCTAAATAGAATAGAATAAAATAATATTAAAAATCCTGATTTTGCCAGTCATACTTTGCGCTCTGCTGGGTTATTCATGTGAACAAAACTCATAAAATATTTTCGACAGTGCTTGAAGGTAGAATAAGTCTTTCCATTTAGCTGTTCTCAACGCTGCACTCGAAAGAGAAGTGAATTGTTGTGTGAATAGTTAGGAGAAAGTAATGCATGTAAACGGCTATAGTGAAAGTTACAAATGCAAACTACGTGTGGATTGTGGGCTACTATAGGCCTAATATATCACTATCGCAGATGTAAGATTGTCATATCATATTGAAATGTATTATCTAGAAAACAGAATGAAGTCACATTTCCCTCAATTCTTCCTAGTTTGCAGATGTGGTAGATTTTATTTTTTAAACTAGGGTTCAAAATGGAGGAAAGGGATGGTAACTAGGGTCTTCAAGGTTTGGAGGTTACCTGTTCATGACCCTCTATAGTGGTATGTGGACTAAAAAATGAAAATCTTCTACTGAAAAAAAAAAAAAAAAAAAATATATATATATATATATATATATATATATATATATATATATATATCACAAAATTATGGCTCTTTAGATCTACGTTTTCAGATTTAAGTTGTTCATGTTCACAAACTTTGCTTCAGGTGTCATTTTTTTTTCTTCTAAAACTCAGCCTCTAACCTTGGTAAACAGGACATTAAGCTTTACTGTGTTTTGAACACAGGGGACAGACTGAGTTTCTCAAAACAAAAGAGGCATTCCTCCTCTCATTTTTCTGAGATGCTGTCAAGCTAAGGGCACCAATGTGTAGTTGCCGCTGGATTTTTGGGGCGGTTGGGGATTTATTGTCCCTATTGTGATAGTGACAGATACGACCGGACAACAGAGAGCAGGGCTGTCGTACTAAGACCATACATCATAAAAGGACTCTGTGTACAAACACCACTGAGCCCTCGAGACACCCTGGGCTGCACAAATACAGGGCACACAAGTACTTGAGTTGATATATGTGCTTTTTTTGTTCATAGAATTCCTATATCTGTATCAATGGAAAGCTTTAAAGTTGAATTACACAGATACAAAATGCTGGTAATGGTATAAAATGGATTTTGATTTGTTGTAATTTTGTTGCATTTTTCTCTCATTCAAGACCCATCTTGTACAGCTCATGTGCTGCACTTAAGCTGCACTTCAGTCTTGGCCTCAGGAACTATGTAAGAAATGTGCTAGATGCATGGGATCAGAAGGACAGAAATTACATTAGGCAGTGGATCATGTGGTCAAATCTGCAGAAAGTGTTTGCAATGTGTTTGTGAAACCAGTCATTACACAGGGAGTGCTGCCTCTACAACGTACACATGTAGTACACCTCTCAGGTAGTTGAGATGAAAATATAACAGGATCATTCATTAGTGTATGCGTGTGTGTGTGTGTGTGTGTGTGTGTGTGTGTGTGTGTGTGTGTAGCTGTGTGTGTTTACTCACCCGTAGACTGTATTTCCAGGAGTCACCACCTGTTTCTTCAACAGCTGTTGAGAAGGCAACAATAGAGGGAGATGAAATTAGATTAAAAGGCAACTGAGGAAGAGAAGAGAAGAGAAGAGAAGAGAAGAGAAGAGAAGAGAAGCTATAGCCCCCAATGTAATTTTCTAACTAAACTAATAAAGCTTTGTATTGTACATGCTGCTTAAAATCTGACGCATTATAGGCATTATTAGGCAATACACAGGGAGCAATTAATAAAAATGCCAGCAGGTCGTAATGAACAGAAAAGAACGTCCATGCAAGTGTGTATGCAGGTGCATGCATCTTACACTACAGGGCAGCCCTGTGACACTCCTCAAGATGAATGTATTGTACATGGCCCTTAAAGTCTGACTTTTGCCATTATACTTAGGCATTCTACAAAAAAAGGTGGAAAAGTAATTGCATATGCTATAAAATCGATCATAAATGCCAGTGTAGGTGGTACAGCGGTCTACAACAGTGAGTTAAGATTCACAGTATCAATATCTCACTGCCCTGAATCAGCTATATGGATCCCTAGTGGCAACATAAAACCTTTGGTGAAATATGAACAGTACATGCAAGAGGAGACAGGGGAGTCAAATAAAATAGCACAAAGGCATCTATACTTTGATAAAGAACTGACCAATTGGTGAGGGGCTATTTCTGGTATAATGCATCTAAAAAAATGCACTGGCATCTTATGATTTCACCTCTAATTTGGGATTTTTTGCAATCTAAATAGGTGCAGTAGAAAAGATTAGTAAAAATGAAAAGGAAAGTTAGCCAATATTGTCAAATTAGTAGATAGTGTAATAGGGAGATGTAAAATGTTGTCTATTAGGAAACGCTGGTGTGAAGCTTATCGCTGGGGGTGCTCAGCAGAGGTGCTGTACATCTTGTCTGTGCATGTGTGTCTGCATGTTTCCTTTACGTGTTTATGTGTGTGGGTGTCTGTGCCTCAGGATGTGCTCATACCAAAGCTCTCTGGGTCCTCTTCCCACATCGCCAGCTCTTCCTCTGTGAGGAGGAAGTAGTGTGAAACGAGGCGGCGTCCGATCTCTGTCAGTGTGGGGTGCGTGAAGAATGACGTCTTGATCTTGTGAGCCTCCAGACTCTCTGGTTTACTGTCTGAAGGGAGGAAGGAAGGAAGGAAGGAAGGAAGCAGGGGAGAAAGAAAGAGAGAAAGAATGAGAGAAACAGTATAGTCATATTATCAACCTTAACTGTGTCTACTTCTACCGTTTCTTCGTCTGCAGATCCAATTCACTATAGTGTAATTGACAGCAACATGACAGTTTCATTTACCAATATACAATACATCAAGCATGTTATGTTTCTGCAAATACGCTTTGAAGTATAGTTTGTTGCAAGCAATCTCAGCTGCATATCTTGATTTTATATGCCAAAACGTGGCTAATGGGAGGATACTCAATTTTAGATCCAAAAGGTAGAAATCATTTCAGAAAAATAAAAAACATCTATTTTTCTACTCCTTTTCTATTATACAATTACTGAGAAAATTAAGAACAGTATCTTTATGGAGAACCAAGTTTTGAAACAAAATTGATAAAGTCCTAACCAATACCTGTAAATGCAAAGTTTTACTTCACCCGTTGTGGGTCAAAATTAATAAGCAAGGTTCAAGAGTCTTCTATGGATTCTTTATTCAGCCCTGCATGGTTCAGTTCAATGTACCAAACAAGTAACAAAGAAGTGACAAAGAACGGAGTTTAGGATCCACTTATATAGGTCAAAGTAAACAAAACTATAAATCTTGGCTTATAGCCAAACCCACTTGGCTCAAAACCAACCCACTAGTTCGGACTTTTTACTGCATGTCCACCTATAGAATCACTTAAAACCACACATAACCATATATAGTGATCATGCATGCATTCAAGCACTGATTACATCATTGTAGTAAGCAGGACAAAAAACACTCCACTTTCCAGGACAAAGGAAAGCAAGAACAGAGTGTACTATCCATATAAAAAAGCACAGTATAGATTTTATTTCTTACATTCCTCCCTTTTGTCACAAGGTGACAACTAAGATTAAAATAAAATAATGCAAAATGCAGCCTATGCTATATAGTACGTCACTTAAACAGTGAGGAAAACATTACTTCTAAAGTTACAAGCAAGCCATACTCAATGTAGATAAAAACGAAAAAATAAAAGAATACAGCTGAAAACAACATTCCATCTCAATACATACAGTTCACTATTCAGCATGAGATTAACAAACATGTCCTAAATTGTTCCTCCATAACATAACAAACAATACAGGGTACATCACAGGATTAATCAAATATCATTCGTTTAGTCAGAGAAGTCACAAAGCTATATTCACATTTACTTCTTAGTATTTTCAGACACGATCACTACTGAATTGTAGTGATCACCATCATCATAGTAAGGAGGAATCCACTCTTCTGGTGGTGTTCGCATTTTAACATACTGCTGTACCGCACCACAACCACACCACCTAACCACCTGTACATGAGAGCACGCATACACGTCAAAGTACAAGTACAAAAGCAAAGAACTATGCCAAACACAATTACAACTGGAATCAATAATTGTATCAACATGGCTCCCCAAGGTCCCAACCTATCAGTTAACCATACTTGGAAACTATAACCTGCTGACGCTGAAGGACCAAAAGCATCTCTGATTACTTCCAGAGCGTCAATAACACCAGTAAGATTATCTGTATTATCAGGAATCAGAGTGAAACAAACATCACCAGTAAGATTGAAGGTGGTACAAAGTCCTCCTGTCTTAGCCATAATATAATCCAATGCCATTTCATGTTTTAGTAGAGTAAGCCTATGGGATTTACTAGTCTCTTTAAGCCATTTGAACCCTGCAATAGTCTCATTAGCAAAGGCGGACATAGTATAAGTAATGTTGTCAATGTGATCGGCGAGATAAGTAACACCAACCCAACTAAGCTAATAGTTTCCACTGTTAATCCCTACTCCACCTGTGGCCCCTCACCCACCTGTCTCATTATTGATACAATGCTAACAGCACTGTTCTAACAGTCCCAGGCACACAGGTCTTCCTGTCAGTCTGTCTGACTGATGGCGTGGCACTACTAAATAAGTCAGACGGCTGCTCTGCACCGGGATGTCTGAGTCAAGAATGAACTTCCCTTTAGCTGTGTAACCTTGCACTCAAAAGACTAGCGCGCTTGAAAAGAGGACAACTAATGCAAACTTAAAGGCAGATTCAATTCTGAAACCAAGGCATTAGCACAAGAGCCCCAGAAAATGGCTCTACGTTCTCTGCCGGCTACCGACTGCTTAGCAGAAAGACCCTGACTGCGGGACGCCAAACAACCTGCTTGCTGAACAAAGGCTGAGTGCTGTGCGGCACTGTTAAAGAAGCACTGGAGGCCTCTGATGGCTTGAAATAATCATGAGTAGTGGTGAGGTGAGATGACCATGATGGTATTAAGGCTCTCTAGTTTTGCAGCTTTCTAGTTTTGCAGAAACCATAGCCCCTTTCACACATGAAACCCGTCAAAGTGCCAGATTGAGTTTGCCAGTAATGGTGGCAGTTTGTGTTGTTCACACAAGACATGCCGTTCCGCCTTTGCAACGTAACGCTGCCATTCACACAGCACTGGTAATACCGTTACATTCCACTGTTGTCATTTCCCGGAAATTACGTTTAACCGCGGAGTCTCTGCAGTTTGAAAACACGGCGGGTTAATCTCTCCGTCCGCCTGACTCCCAGGATCTCTCTGATTTAACCGTCTGTCCAATTCCATATTTTCCTCAAAAAAAGTAAAGCTCCAGCCTGTTGTCTGGTGGTTTGTATTCCCCTCCTACTGCAGTCCTAATGTTGTGCTTGTTCGGTCCGTGTATTTTTTTGGTCATTCTATTTTCTTTTCAGAAACAGAAATTTAAAAAATGAAAAACGAATGGTGATTCATTTTCATTTAAAAATCTACAAATTAAAGAAGACATTTCTCGTTTTCCTGGTCAGAAACGGCAGATAAAACATAAAGGACTTGATTTTCCTTTTCTCCTTTGTAAAACACGGATCGCTGTTCAATTCAGTAATAAACTTTATTTCATTATTTCATGTATTTTGCCAGAAAAATCAGACTCGTTAATAATAATAACCTGTTGATTAATCACACACGATAGGTCTAATTATGATCTGATATGCGTGATATTCTAATATCCACATGTTGGCGCTTTCTCAGCTCTCAGGAAGGCGAAATTATTCCAGACAAGACAATGGATTAGTAAAATGGTCTTTGAACATATTTTCTATCAGAAATAAAGTTTATTACTGAGTTGAGCAGCGCCTCCCGCTCCTCTCTCTCTCTCTCTCCCTCTCTCTCTCTCTCTCTGCTGAAAGACACACAGCAGCGGCTTCTCTCTCAGACCCAAAATTGACTTTTTCGTTATTGTTTTCTTTATTTATTCTTTTTTATTTTCCGTTTTACAAAGAAGAAAAGGAAAATCAAGTCCTTTATAAATGTTGATTCTGCCATTTCTGACCAGGGAAATGAAAAATACCTTCTATTTCCGTTTTTCAGTTGTGGATTTTTAAATGAAAATCAAATCACCATTCGTTTTTCATTTTTTAATTACGGTTTGTGAAAAGAAAATAGAATGACCAAAAATACCAATAACAGTAGGCCTAGTTGTGCCGTAAATGTTCTGGCATCATTCACACATACAGTCGATACGAAACATTACTATTAACGTTACAACGTCGTGAGCTGGCAAATTGGCAGAACTGATATACTGGCATTTCCACACTGGCTGCTGTTCACATATGACAGCATGAAAGGGGCTCATGTGACACAGCTAAAACACTCTTGGCGATCTTCTTTGATGGGTTAATGGCGGTTTGTGTTGGCCTCTATATCACAGATCCAAAACTTAATTTGATTCTCTAGTTTTCTATTCAATCTACTTTGCCTCATCGACTTAGATTCCTCTCAATTATCTACACCTTTCTCGCCTTCTGTCTCGCTACTTCCATTTGTTAACTTTCCATCTCTCCATTCTTCTTTTACCTTCCCCCCTCACTGCCCCTTTAATTCCCCCATCCCTCGCTTCCTACCGTCTATGTTCTTGGAAGGTTTGTAGGCATCGTTCTTGACAATCATCTTGATGAGGTTCATGCACTGGACAATGAAGCGCTCAAAGGTCACTCCCTCCCCAGCCGGTGTGAACACGTAGCTGACGGCAAACTCCAGAGAACGCTGAATCAGGGGGATAAACGCACACGGATGGTACTCCAGGAAGTCCAACAACTGCAGGGATGGGAGGAGAGAAAAATACAGAAGAGGAGAGATAGTGGGAAAGAGGCGGAACAGAAGGAGAGAGAAAGGCGGATTCAAGGTGGTGAAAGTCGGTAAGAGGCCATATTTGGTCTGCAACGCCCTTAATGCAAAATCTGCTAAATATGTACTTGATGATATAACAGACTTTTGTACATAAAATCGTGTGCTGTATTGTTGTCCCACCACTGCATTATGCATAGTGTGCATGCCAACTTACCGCTTTAGTGTACAGGATGATCGTCTTCTCCAGCTTCTCTCTGCATGTGCTGTCTGGACCAACCTGCCGACCTGCAGGTTTAACATTGTTTATATGAATGTAATGTAGAGTTTAGTCATTTAATTTAGTCAATATGTTGATTTAAGATGAAAGCAGAATAAAGCAATTTTGTTCCCAAGATCAAGACAAATAATCATGATTAATAACCGTGATCGCAATATTGAGCAAAATAATTAGGATTATCATTTAAACCCTAAAAGTGCAGCCTGACTAAAAAACTAAGTTAGTATGTTCTTCCTATGGCTGTTGACAATTCAATCAGTACTTGGCTCTAACCTGACATCATCAAGACAAATCCTGAAGTGGATTTGCGTTTAAGCTTTTACATGCGATGAGCTTTAATTTGTTATAATAGAAAATTAACAGAAAAGTAATAGAAAAAGTAATAGAAAAATTAACAGAAAATTAACCCCAAAATGTGCCCATATCCCGAGGAAAGTCACTATGCCTCGATGGAGTAGATGTGCTGGGTTATAACTAATTAAGAGAAACTGTTTTATCTTCATAAATCAGGGCTGATCTGTCGAAGGAATAGGAATAGCATGCCAACACTGATCCAGGGTGAACATTAACAGGCTTTGAAAGGCCTGTAGCACATATTGAAACTCTGAACCCTTCCTTTCCTGAAGCATTTAGCCTGAGAGTTCATCAAGGTACGTTGCAAGAAACCCACATACAAGCGACTGCATCAACTGTTGATAAAGAGCCTTCAGAGAGCAAGCTCACTCGCCCAACCAAAAATGTGTCGCAATATACTCGGAGGAAGCCTTTCCAGCATGCCTGCATGCCATGGCAGATTGGAGAGGAAATTATCTTAAGTGGCACCCGATCTTGCCTGAGTAATGGAATCGTGATGGAGCTTATGCAGAAGGCTAGAAAGAAACTAAAGCATGAATGAGCAAGAGCGAGACTGACAGAAAGAGCGAGAGACAGTAAGAGAGAGTGGGAAAACTGCGTGAGAGAGATTCACTGAAATCACAAGATTCTCCAGAATGGATATGAACTACCCTTGAAATGCTGATTTGGCCTGATTTACGACAAACTTTCTATCTTTCTTCCTTTGAGTGTGGGAGGTCAACTGTCCACCCCTCCTCCCTCCTGAGAGTCCTGAAGGACCATGACAGGCCTTTGTATATCTGATAAAGTACAGTAATAAAAGAAGTAGTGACCATGAATGACTCACACTCTCAAATGTAAATTTTGTCTCCATAAAACCACTCAAGATGCTAGGATCAATAAAGACATCCCATATGGTTTACTTCCTCATCAGTCTCCTTGATGAAACCAACAGAGACAATAACAGTCCCTGGCATGCTTCCAACCAGGGTCATCATTCCTTTACCCTTATCCACACATCTTTCTGCCAGTAATCACGGATCTAATGTGAGGCCGGATTGATTAAAAAGGCTAACTGGCTTTTAGATCTTGTACAGATCAGGGATTAGACCCATCAAAATACCATTCCATTACACTGACTTTGTGTCCTTCCCAGTCTTTCCCTCTTTGCAGGTGTGTAACAGCTAGTAATGTAAACAGATGTTGTGTGAAGTGATCAAAGTGACTGAGACCATATATCTGGGCCGACAGGCACCTTGTGGAATCCATACCTTCAATCAGACCTGTGGACCCAGTAAATTAGAGCTAGATTGCTGTGTGTGTGTGTGTGTGTGTGTGTGTGTGTGTGTGTGTGTGTGTGCATGTGTGTGTATGTGTGTTTGTGCATGCGTGCATTCGTGCGTGCGTGCGTGCTCTCATGCGTGTGTGTGAATGGCGGTGTCTGGGGAGTGGGGCACATGTGATTGAAAACAGAAAGAGAGACAGAAAGAAATAAAGACAGAAAATAAACAAGCATTTCTCCACATGAAGACATAACAGACATAAGTCATTGTGTATGGGATCTTTTAAAAAGGCCTAGCTACACTTTAACGCCAACCTAATACATGGACTGACTATACAGCTATATTATAACTAAAGGATATTCATCATCTCTGACAGATATATATCCACTTCTGTTTTCAACAACCCAGTGACTGACAGCCAGAGAGAAACCGACAAGTGACCTCCATTGGAGGACTATCATCTCACAGGACGAGCCAGACATCTGAATGGACAACAGAGACCAGACCCAAAAACGCCAGCTTATTTAGTTGACCTTATCAGGCTTGCGCAGAGCTGATATTTCTCCCTCGCTCGCCTGTGAGCTGCCTGCCTCCCTGCTCTGCTATCTGCCAGCCCCAAAATACCAACAGGACCATGACCCCGTCTCCCCTGCCGTCAGCAGAGTGCATATTGGAAGTGATAGTTGTGGCTGATATCTCCAATGATATTTTTGCCTCCGTCTACTGCTGCAGCAGCTCAGGGTGCTTGTCTGAGACTTATCCCCCACTCACTGGGTGTTGTTGTGACAAAGTTCTATGGACAAAGTCAAGTTAAACTACTTGAGTAAAGAATTCCACATTGTAGGGAGAGAGCAACTCCCAAGAATGGACTGCAGCAATATTCCTCCAATGCATAATGTTCACTTTGTTGTTAAAGACTATAACAAGCTTACGTGTTTCGACATCGTTGTCTTTGTCAAAGCTTGCACATTTCTGGTTCAGGTTACACTACCTAGGTAGAGCCACTGACAGTGAATTTGGCAACTGCCGTTTTCAGTGGCAGCCATGTTGGCTCAAAGGGTGTGACATATGTTTCTATTCCAGCTGGCCTTTGGAGAGTTTGGAGAGTTTATTTTGGAGAACCACCACCTCTTAGTTCAAGCAAGTGCAGGAGAATGCCATCCATACAATATTATGGCCAAACTCTTATCAACGGCTCTTTCACTAGCTGTTGTGTCTACACTCTGTAGAATATGTCTGGTTAAAGTTATCAATGACAGGCTTTGAGTCAAAATCTCTTCAACAAGTAGAAAGATTCTAGTACCTAGAGTCAAACACATTAGGCTAAGTACTGGGACAGTGAGCTAAAGCCGTTCCTCTTGGAGGTTGTCATTGTTTTAACATGGTTTAACAGAGAAA
This sequence comes from Centroberyx gerrardi, assembly GCF_048128805.1. Lineage (NCBI taxonomy): Eukaryota > Metazoa > Chordata > Actinopteri > Beryciformes > Berycidae > Centroberyx > Centroberyx gerrardi. Next base: position 21,519,640 of record NC_136004.1, read on the forward strand.
AATAAGAAACCATAATCAAAAACTGACGGCCCCTTATTATGATTCAGGCTGATCTTTTGATGTGACAGCTAAATTATACCAGATGAATCCAACTAAGACCATTGTTCAGATGCCTAGACTTTTGGCAGTTTTGCAAATGAAAAGTATCATGTATCTATGAATTTTGAGTGGGTCTATGTGCATTAGATCAAGCACTAGTAACCTAACCTGAAAGGAGGAGCACAGGATCAACAATTGAGGACAGAGAGAAAGAGACAGGTACTCACAGCATTCCAGGAACTGTTTTAGTCTTTCAAACACCGCATTCAGGAAGCCCTGGAAAGGAGGAGATGAGGAGAGAGGGTGAGAGAGAGTTTAATCTCTTTGACATTTTTGCGGTCGCATCACTCATGATTGCCTCATCAGTGTTGCCCAGAAGCAGAAACATTAACAAGGGAATAACTAACTCTGTGTGTGTGTGTGTGTGTGTGTGTGTGTGTGTGTGTGTGTGTGTGCGCGCGTGGGCACACTTGCCTCCGTAATCAGGAACATAAATAAAAATGCCAACTGCACAGTATGAAAGAGAATCAATTTTCTATAGCTTGGTATAGCTGGAGCTTTGCTTGGGAAATTAGATGATAGATGGAGATGCAGTTTGTTTAGTTCTGCATGAGTGTTCAGCCATGAGGTCAACAGCAGCATCATTAATCACATCCAGTCAACCAGGTCCATGGTCAGACAGCAACTATGGCTCCTGACAGAGTTAGGCAAGGCAGAGGGGCTCACAAGAGCAGCACCGGAGGTGGGAGAGGATGGGGAGCAAAGTTCAAGACAGGGATTGGTTAAGGGTGAGGATTAGAAAAAGGAGGATGGTGGGGAGGCAAAGTGGATGAAAAACAAGAGAAGCAAAAACAGGAGGGGCAGGATTCAAAATAGAAAGGACAGGAAGTTACAAAGAACTAATGCAAAAGGGAGGGAGGTCAAAAAAGCTATAGAGCATCAGTCATGACGAAGAAAGGGTCAATAACCAAAGAGCAAGATAGGGGAAGATCACAGAACTGTTGGGGAGGGACAAGTGAGAACTGAGAAGTGAATGAATGACAGCAGAATGGAGTGAGATGGTGAGAAAAGGATTGAAATAAAAATGGAGACAGAGCGGTGGGCATCAAATGGGCCTGTCAGCAGTAGGGTGAAAAGTGGTTTGTGAAGGGAGAGGGGTGTGACAACAGGGCAAGCAAGTTCAACATGAGACTGGAGTTGAGGGAAGAGAAGCGGGTCGCAGTTTAAGAAGAATTTGGTGAACGTGTTTGCTGTGCGTGTTTGTGTATATTTGTGCAGTCAGATCTGCAACAGGCTCAACAGATTATAGCTGTATTACCCTGGTTCATGATGCATAAGCTAACATCTATACACACAAACGCTTTCCAACAGACAGACATTTACACATACACACACAAAGTAGTGTACAATTCTCTTGCTGGCTATGAATTTCTATCCACCAGAGGCCATGGATGGGACCATTCCCTCTTTCACCAATGAAATAAAGTGGAGGTTTAAAATCAAATGATGGTGCATGTTAAAAGGCAGGGGGCTACATTAATTTAAAAAATGATCCAAATCCAATGTTACACCTTTTCACCATGGTATAAACATTCCTGTCTCAAATTAATGGGCCATTCTGCATGGCTCTCTCCTCCCAGCTACTGTCCGAACAATAAATAAATTATTCAACTCAAAACTCCATAGTGCATCCCTTTCATCATCAAACTGCCACTGGCAAGATTTATCCCCAAATATAATCTGCAGTGGAGGTGACACGAAGATGCTTGCTAACTATTGGACAGTCCTTCTCAGTTCTTAGGTGTACTATTGTTCCATAAGCACACTGAGCAGCCAGCCAAAGAGAAAATGCAGCCGGCAAGTGGGGTCCAGGGTCACACTCTGCCGGGTAGAAGTTTTGGTGAACAATCTCCACTTTGGTGTCTTGTCATGCAATCTGACACCTTGATTCCATTAAATATATGTCTTACTTACTGACAAATTGAATGTGTTTACCTCAAAAAGTGTATCTAACTGGACTATTTGAGAGATTTGAGATTATTAGTCGTATACAGTTGACATCATATGTAAAAACTAAACAAAAGGCTGACAATACGCGCGTCAAGCAGGCAACACACTTAAACTGTGAATTAATTTCAATATACCACAGCCTGTTGTGAGTTAATGTGCAAATCTGTGGCACTGCACTCATGTTCACCTTATACAAGTGTGGGGCAATTTTAACCGTAAACATCTCTGACAAACTAAAAAGTATCAAGTTACTGTATAGCATACTCCATTAGAAACACATGTAAGCAGTCTGGAGCATAGAATCATAAGTTTCACTTTTGTTTTCATAATAGGAGGCTCTGTTGAACTGGATGTGATGCAACAGGGTCAAAGCTCCTTTCTCCTACACTGGTACAGCACTAAAACCAAGTGTGGCGATAGGTCTACCTGATGCATGACAACAAGGCTCCTAAGATCAATACTGCAATCAGACTTAGGAGAATATCCCACATTAAAAACAAAAAAATACTGTTAAAACAGCAGCGAGCTGTAAAGGAGTCAGACCTCCTCTCAGGAGTAAATAACCAACTTGTTTTGGGGGATTAGTAGGCTTTCCAACTTTTTGTTCTAATGTTGCATGCGTGCAAGTGCATTCCTCTGGGGCCAAAGGGGATGACGGTATACAAAAACATCAGATTAAGTTGTTAACAAGGTATACGCTTGCTCATAGCAAGATTACTGTGGCACATCATGCAAAACTAGCAGATACGGGACAGGTTTATTATCAAGATGCATCGTTATAGTTCAGGGCTGCTGTGCTGTAGGCTGCACATGATGACTGAGTTAATCATAACTCCTTTTCAAGGGGTCTAACTCTTCTAAGTTTTCCTCAGGTTGGCAAATTTATGTTGTCAGGTAACTCAGACAGACTCTTTGCTACTTCAGTCCCTGGCACAATTATGAACTTGAAACAGATTCAAAAATTAATTAGTGTAATAAGACATTCACAGCTCTATCAGCATCACTCCCATCATCAACGGAAGTGAAAGATGAGAGATGACAACCATCAACATATTGATGACACAATCAATATGTCAAATAAAAAGTGTGACGCATCTTTAATCACCAGTTAAATCACGAAAATGTCAAATAAAGAAAAAAATGAAATGTTTTTTTTTTTTATCTGTACAAATCAACTGAATACCAAGCTGAAGAAGTAGTTAATAATATGCAAAATGATCTGAGTATTCCCTATACCAGATTCAAAAAAAAGCTTAATCTGTAGCAAGATTACCACCTAATTGTACAATCAAAGTCTAGTGAATAATCAGATTAATTAATGTGTAAATCAGAGATTTCTTATTCAGGAGCAGAGTTCATTTGGGCTTAATCAATCACTGCAGCTCATTAATTTAAATGCCATCATCCTTCTCTGAGTCACCTCACCTGTCCCCATTAACAGCGATTAACTTCCTTGGTGCCGCAGTGTAATTTGTTCCAGGTCGCGGAAAGCTGACGGTTGGAGGCGTCCAGGTAGAAATTTGAATACTGTATATGATTAGATACTAATGATGCTCTTTGTGTGGGTGCGTGCGTGCCGTGCATGTGTATTTGTGTTTGTCTGTGTGTGTGTGTGTGCGAGAGACAGAGAGAGAGAGAGAGAGGTGTGAGTAATTGGATGCTGGTGGGGCATGATGCCGTTCAACTGTTTATCTGTGTGCAACCTCAATTCACCCACACTAAGTAAGGATATGAATGGCCACAGTCCTGCCGATAAGGGAAGAGTCAACACCACCTTGGCTGTGTTTCAAAGATTACACCACCTGCTGCTATATATACAGAAATAAGCAGTGAAATTGATCTCAACAAAAAAAATGTTTTGTTGATTTTAAGATAGTTAGTATAAGGCATAAGCCATGACCTGACTGGTGGGGAAGGGAGGGAGGTTTAGAGTAAGAGTATTTCTCATTCTGTAAACACACCACCAGTAGAATAATAAAAGGGTGAAAAATGGTATGGGCAAGCTAAAAGCCCCGGCAGGAAGCAGTGACTCTCAGATAGAATAACAGCATTTACATCTAAACATGAAATATTAACTCTGGCCCATTACTTCTGCTCGTTGAGCTGGAATAACCAGCGACAGCTCAGGGCTAATGTCTTTTTAATGTGTGGATTTTTACCATCATATAACCTTTAGCCTGCCAGCCAAAAGCTGTCACATTAGTGGTATAATAGAGCACAGTAAACAGGATTCTATCAATCATTAATTTGTCCTTAGCATCTCTCTGTTGACAGAGAACAAGAATGAGAAAGGAAGAGAGAGAGAGAAAGAGAGAAACAACAAAACATGAAGAACTAAAATAACAAGAAACAAGTATGAGAGAGAGACAGACAAAGAGAGACAGAGAAAGAGAGACAGAAGGAGCGAGCACAACAGCAACTGACTGAACAGGCTTATCAAGCAAAAAGGGCCTGCCAAGAAAAATGTTTACAAACGTCATGTTGGTAATCTATGGCTGCACATTTCTCTAGACTAATCAATGGCAATAAAAACAACCTGAAGTTTCTATTTGACACAGTTTCCAACTCTCAAAAACATTCTTCCACCAATGGCTCTCTGTTCTCCGCCACTGACTTCATGGATTTTTTTCACTCGTACGTTCGCTCTGATTTGAGATGACATCACTAGTATACTCTCCAATCAGGGTGCTGTCGCCCCCCTGTTTCTCAGGCTGTTTGTGTACCTTCACAGTTCAAATTAGTTTCCAGGTTAGTAGTGGCCTAAAAACCCACAACCTGTATGCTCGACTCTCTCCCTGCAAAATGTTTCAGAGAATCTTTTCCAATTCTAGGACCCATAATGCTTAATATTATCAATTTGGCACTTTCTACTGGCATTGTGTCATTGGCTTTAATGTGTTGTAGAGAGGTGCTCACTGGAAGTTGGGGTGTTCAGACAATAAAGAGAAACAAATCCAAGGCACTCTTCTTTTAGAAAAAAAAGTTTAAAAGCCCTTATTTTAGTGGCTAATGTATACAGATTAAAAGTTGCGACGCGTTGCGGCACATGCTAGCCTTCCACAGGCTGCTCATAGTTCCTAAGCAACTCAAATTCCTAAAAGCAGCTTATCCCAAGTCAAATGATGAATGCCCCTAAACTTTGTTAGTTATTGGACCAGCTAGACCTTAAGTAGGATACTACTCTAAGGGCTGGTTTCACAGACAGGGATTAAGCCTAGTCCTAGACTAAAGACAAAATTCAATGGAGCCCTAAATGTTTATAATTGGCTGCTGTCAAAAATATTTGTGTTGCACTCAATCCTACTCTCTTGTTCAAGCTGCCCATCAAAGATAGCAATAAAACTTTTTCATCTTTGCAATATCTCTAAAATTCAGACTTATTAACAACCTATTAACAAGAGCAGCAGCGGAAACATGCATCTGTATCGTCAAGACTTGATTACTGCAACGTCTTATTCTCTGGTTTACCTAATACTAGCACTAAAATTTTCAGCTTATACAAAATGCTGCTGCCAGAATCTTGACCAAAACGAGAAAATTTGACCACATAACACCTATCCTATCCTCCCTACACTGGCTCCCAAGGCATGCCAGATGTGACTTTGAGATACTTCTGCTAACATTAAATGTTATGTGGGCTTGCACTGTCCCATTTATCAGATCACATTGCACCATATATGCTGCCACACATCCTCCAATCGCATGACAGTTTTTTATCTATCCCAGCAGTCAAAAAGAAAACTGTAGGTAGTAGCGCTTATAAACCTATTACTGGGAGTGACTCAGGTTCCTGCCGATGGGAATTTAGTTTGTGTGTTTGCGGCGGACAGTATTGCCATGTGTTGTGGCCTTCAACTCCAATTGTTTCCTTGTTTTCACTGAGGGTCTAAAGTTGGAGGGTGTCATATTCATTTATCGTTTCATAAGGTGGGCGTTATGAAGCCCTTTGGGACTGTAACTGTGAAGTAAACTTGACAAGATTCTATATAAATCTGTCAGTGGGGATCGTAGGGGCTCTGTTGTTCTGTGTAATTGATACATTTATCTTTTTTAAGGTTAAAAGATATAAAATTAAGGTAAAAGATATAAGGTAAAAGACCAAAGGACAAAAACAGTGTGCGTAATGATCAGCAATGAGCAATTTTACATATAGAAGAATAAGTTCCTCTCTTGTGGCTAGGTCAACTGAGTCAAAATCTACTCAGCCCATCTGATCAAACAATTTCAGCAGTGGTTGTGCTTTCTGGAAATTTTGAAAAAAAAGACAAGAAAAATGCAATGGGCTTGTGGCATTTAAAAAAAACAAAACAGTGTGCTTCAAATTACCACTTCATAGTCATTCTGGGCCTCCGCTCTCCATTGACGTAGTTTTCACTTTTTATGGTCTTCCACACAAGAGAACAAGAGGTTTCCTCAAGAACAGTCACCACAGTCCTTTCAACAAACCACTTACTCATGACCGGGGAAAGCGGGAGGTAGTGAGAATCTGCAGCTCGAGTTCAAAGGACTGGGGCGTTTTGTGCAAATGATTCCATTAACTCTGAGCCACGGGGGAACCAAAACCCTCCCCGGACACACCCTGATATATATTTTTTTTTTTTCTTCTGGGGAGATTTAGACTGAATTGAATTAACTGTTCCATGGATTTGGACTTTCTTCACCCTGAAGGCTGGGAGAAGAGCTCAGAGAGAAGTCCTGACTCTCTCTGAGTCTTAAGGCACTTTCAATCATAACCGCCATCCACAATTTGCACAGTATGACTGAAGTCATTTTCAACTCAAAAGACCAATAGAAAAATATTAGCTTTTTATGAAAATATGAGTGGTTCTATACCAGCCGTAGCTAAAATAATTTGTTAGTATTAGCTTTTTTTCCCTCTAGACTCACCATCACTTCCATATTCTGTTGTGGCTCTTGGAATCCGTGGACTGTCAATTTGCGAAGAACTGAGGAGAAGAGAGAAACAAATTTTACACAGGTGGCATGCAATATTGTCACTCATTATATGGTGAATTAATATTAATGTGGAGCACTGTGATAGAGGTAGTAAAAAAAGTTCTGAAAGCATTTCTCAAAAAAAAGCCAACATGACTGAATTTCATTAAGACCAGTTTACTCTAATTACTGTTTCACTTTTAGCAGCACATATGAATATTTTAACTCAAGCTCACAGCCTGTCTGGCTGAATCAGTGTATTTCAATGGGCGGAATCATGCAATAACATTCATATTTTTCAATATCCAACCAGGTATTTTAGGACCAGTCTGATACCAATCCGTAGTATCAGATCTTTGCACCTCTATACATAAGAATGCATTTGTGTGTGTGTGTGCACGTATGGTGTGTGTGCGCATGCCGTGCACACAGTGAATAAGTGGATGGATGTTGAACAGCTGTCTCTATTTATGAATTTCTATGCGCAAGTTCCGTTGAGAGCCAGCATATTTGCACATTGCATCTGTGTTGTAACTGTAATAATGTGTATACGCGCACACACATCTGTCTGTGTGTTTGTGTGTTGTTACAGTATATACCAGTGCACGTGTGTGTGCACATGTGCGCAGCCATGAATTTTGCTACCTTTGAGAGAGAGCAGCGTCCTCTCCAGTGAGCTGAGCGCCGCAGCTTCATCTCTGGCGTAGATCTGCTGGAGGAAGCAGTCGGTGTGGTGACTCCACAGGGAGCAGGCAAAGCTGTAGATGCCCGACGCCAGCTGCCAACACACACACAGACAAATAGCACAGTCAATCACACACAGATAAAATCATTCTGGATCAGTGATCACATGCACCCACGCCACACGCACACACACACACACACACAGACTTTAAATGACATTCAGCAGAACACATATGCAACAAATCAAACAGAAATCTATATACATAAAAGATTTACATGTGTGCACGCGAAGTACATCTGTACACATCACGGACTCAAATAGAATTACACTGATGCCTATGGAAACACAATTGCATAATACACTCATACAACACGCGCAGACACACTAACCCTAACACACACACACACTCCGGGAGCAAACAGGGACCTCTGAGTCACAGGTATAATTTGGCTCTAATGAACTCCCTGTTATATTCTCTGCCATCACATTACTTGGGCCCAAACCAATTAAGCGTTGCATCCCATAAAGGCATTCTCCTGTAATGGCAAAACAACATTCCGGAAGGTAGACAAAAATACGTGTCCCATCAAGTAAATAGTCTATACGCTAGCTCAGTAGCGCGGAACAAACGTGCCAGGGCACAATAATGTGCTTTGGATTGAGCTCAGGTAGGCCTTTTAGTAAGGAATATAAAGGTCAAAAAAAGTTCTTCATTAAGAACTTAATTAAAAATTCACAACATACTGGTTCAAGATGATGAAAAACATTTTCCCCAGGTTAACGTATTTTGGACTTTGCCCAGCATTTAAATATCCTAAACAGCTAAATGCTTCCCCTTCTTACGTGACGATGCAAAGTTTTACAGTATACATTTTCAAACGATCATGTATACAATTTCAATATCATTCTTATTTTTTTATTCTGGCCCACTATTTGGCAAAGCAAACAATCCAATTCAATTCAAATTTATTTGTATAGCACCATCTCATACAAAAGCAGTTCAAAGTGCTTTACATAAAAACAGAATAAAACAACATATCCAAAAAACTCAATAAAAACTTTATATCCTAGATTACGAGAGAAAGGAGTTTGAGGAAGATGGATCTCTTTAAAACAAGTGTAAGATTTCATCACAATGTGCAGCTTTAAATAGGTAAATATTTTATCCAAATTTATCTTTATGATAAGGACCAACATTTCTATGCTCTATAGTCGCTGTGATGACATTCAACCAGAATATTTCAGTACTTTTTCATGCCTGACCTGCCAGGCTACTGCAAAGGATTGTGTGGGGAATTGAGGCCAAGACTTCCTAAACTGGACCAAAGCTCAAGCATTACAAACTACTGTCTGCAAGGGTGGCAAGTTTGTGTGTTTTTGGTTGCATCAGATTGTGTTGACAATAAAATTTGAGTGATATATAAATACAGAAATCTTACATGTAGCATGTTCAAAGTAAAGCACAGACAGAATGTTCTGCCTTTAATTAATACATTTAGCTTTGGAGACCTAGTTTCACTGCGATTAAAGAATGGCTCTTTTGGATATTTATATTATGATATCTAGACAAGTATGCTGTTGTATAGAAATCTCAATTGTATTTTTTGAAGGGCCAATTGAGAATATTGTAGCCAGGCATCAAATATAACAGCACCCATCTTCCCCATCACCCTGCTAAGTGGGAGGTATGCTCATGCTGACAGCAACAGTTTGCTGGAGTGTGTGTGCATTCAATTAAAGTTTGCTGACGACACGACCATCCTGGGCCTCATCACAGACAACGATGAGACGGCCTACAGAGAGGAGGTGAAGGCACTAACCAGCTGGTGCCAGGACAACAACCTCTCTCTCAACGTCAGTAAAACAAAAGAGATGATCGTGGACTACAGGAGACAGCAGGGAGGTGGACACCTTCCCATCCTCATTGGTGATGCCATGGTTGAAAGGGTCAGCAGCTTCAAGTTCCTTGGAGTTCACATCTCTGAGGACCTCTCCTGGAACCTACACACAGACACCGTTGTCAAGAAAGCTCACCAGCGGCTCTATTTCCTGAGGAGACTGAGGAAGTCTGGTATGAACGGCAGCATCCTCACAAACTTCTACAGAAGCACCATCGAGAGCTTGCTGACCGGCTGCATCACAGTCTGGTACGGAAACTGTTCTGCCCACAAATCACTACAGAGAGTAGTGAAAGCGGCACAGCACATCACTGGCAACGGACTCCCTGCCATTCAGGACATCTTCCACCAGCGTTGCTGCGGAAGGCACACAGTATCATCAAGGACCACAGCCACCCAGCACACAGACTGTTCTCCTTGCTACCGTCTGGTAGACGATACAGGAGCATGGCTGCACACACCACCAGACTTAAAAACAGTTTTTACCACCAGGCCATCAGGCTTCTGAACTCATAAAATTGGTACCCCTCATTGTATTTCTGCTTGTCTGCACTATTTAGATAATAATTGCACTATTCCACGGACTGCTGCTATTCAACCAGGACTGATACACACTCTCTGTGCAATACACTGTCACTTTTATGTACATAGATCTCAAAACAAAGGGGAAGGAAAAAGCAGGAGTGAAAGGCCCAGGTCAGGGATTTCCTCCTACTCCTCTTCCCCCATACTCACCCACAAAATAGCCAACTTTCCAAACGACATTTCACACATACACAAACACTCACGCAAATGCACTGTTGTTCCTGCAACACCAACATCAACAACACCAGCAACACCAACGTTGCTGCGTATATATTTTGTTAATATTTTGCTATTTTTGTATTTTGTATATATTCTGTTAATATTTTGATATTTTTTTGTATTTTTGCTATATTTTGTTAGTATTTTGCTTATATTTTGTAAAAAATGTTTTGCTTATCCTGTCGCCTTATCTGCTGAGCTGACCTGACTCTCGTCCAGTACTTTTCATTGTATTGTTGACCCTGTGTTAACCTACATATGACAAATAAAACGAAACTTAACTTACATTTAACTCATGTTTGTTCTTAAAACAGTTCTCCATCTTTCAGGAGATGATTTTGATTCATGGGATCTCAGCTTTATTTATGATTTTTTGTCTTTGTCAATGATATGGCAATGGCTGAAACCATCAGAGGGCTCCGCCGTCTCCATAATTCAATGGCAAAACAACACAGCATATCAAATTTGTGATGGCCTTCATGTTTGTTTTCTCTCATCCATGTTCTGAGGTCTAGAAAACTAAAAATCTGTGTATGATAAAGTTTGGCTCAACAGATCACATATGTACATATTTATACCCAGCAGTATGGTTTGTGCTAAAGTATATTACAAACAAGCAGCATCTAACACAAAGATCCAGTGATAAAGGATCCAACTTCATTCAATTCTTCTGTTCCATACAACACTTGCAGCATTTTATATCTCCCAAGCCCCCTCTGTACCATTTACTATTTTGAGGACAATTCACTGTGTTTTCAGTTCTCCAGTTCTCTGATTAAACTTTGCCTATAGGAGAAATGCATTTCACTATAAATCTAGCAGCTTGGAGTATACCATCTGCTTTGTAGCTTTATTCTATTCTATTTCTTCTGTTTCACACTGCAACAAGACAGTTTAAACTGCCATAAACAGCCTAATTAAGCCACTATATCTTCAGAGCCCTAAATGAAAAGCGCAGGTGTTAAGGGGGATTCCTGCCCTTAACATATTGAGACTGTATCCTATTAAGCAAAACACTTTGAGACCAATTTGTTGTTTCAATGTGGGAAACACTTGGGTGTCTGGATGGTAAAAATCTGGAAAAGTTTGCAGAGGTGAAGAATTATGATAGCTCAAAGAGGAATCCCTACTTTCACAGCAGTGTGGGCTTTGATAGATTCTGTATACAAAAAACTGCAAGGCTGGCAAGAATTTTCTCTTAGGCGAGACTTGCCACTTTCCATTCCTCAGATCTCAGATTAATCCAACGCACGGAATTTATTTCCTTTCCACTCTTCTGACTATGTTCTTTTTCCAGGCAACCAGGTATGGCATATCAGACCACCAATCTATCACAGGTGGTGTGTGTTTGTGTATGTGTGTGTGTGTGTGTGTGTGTCTGCCTAAGACCTGGCTACAGGACCTGAGGTAATGCAACTATAATCTGCACAGCCCAAAACTGATCTGAGCACACAATCGGCCACATGTGCATCAGAAATGACAGTCTGGTGCCCTGGATACAGTGTTCTCCACATGTTTATTCATCCAAGTTCATTCCTTCACCCCATTAAGCCTTAAGACATGAGACAGAGAGAGAGAGATAAAGTGGTAAAGAGAGAAAGGAGAGAGGAGACGGACGCCTTTTGGGGAGAAAGAGGAGAGCGCCTTTCCTTTCTAATATACCTCCCTAATCACCTCATATTGCCTTAAAGGATTAGCTAAAGGAAGAATGACGAAGAGGTGCAAGAATGGGAGAATGGAGACAGGAGGAAAAAGCAGAGGTTTGAGGTAACAAAAGGACAAAAAGTGGCATGAAAAGAGAATAAAAGCAAGAAAGAAATAGATTTAAGTGTAGTCTCTGTTATACTTGAATTTGAATAGAGACGGGCCTGTGCAATAACAAGAGAGTTTTAAATGAAATTGGTCCATCTCCCTGCTCCTCTGAAGGTAAGAATTATTCAAATGATGCCCGCTCTGAAGAAAGCGTTACTTGCAGACCTCATCTGCTCCCAGGACCTCTTGCACAAGTAGTAAAACTGGCATCTGAATCGAAAAAATAGCAGCGTCCTCATGAACTCAACTCTGCAGTGTAACCCATTCCAATCATGCCAAGAACATTTCTTTTGTGTATACAGTATATACATATACAGTATGTGTGCATATGTGTGTGTATGACATGGGGACAAGGAGTACACAGGGAGAGACAGGTGGTGTGGGGGCGGATGGGGGGGTAGATGGCGGAGGAGGAAACGGGGAGTGCGTAGCTATTATCTAAATGAATTAGAGTCTTCACCTCCCTAATGCTTCCCCTGTCACACCATGCGGCAATTGCCACTCTCTCACGCTGGTAGTCTAAACGCAAATATATATAGCCTAATGAAAGAGCTCAATTACAGTACTGTTGAGTGCCACAGTCATTTAAATGTGAAATGAAGGTGTCATGAAAAATTACAATCATATCCAACCAGAGACTGCAATTATAGCTCAAGGCCGACACTAGTTCTTTTGAATAACTTCCGAAATAAAATTGTTCCAGTTTTCAAAAACATATTTAAATAGCTTATTAGAATTTATCTATAATGTTCTACCTTCAACCCAGTTGATTAGTCCATTGATTTAACTTGCAATCCTTTCTCCAACAGCAAAATAATCCCATTAAGATGATTAACTTGAATACTTCATAAAAAGGGAACACTTACAGCAGCTGTGAGACAACAATGGCGCCAAGTTCAGATTGATGATTCAATGTTTTTTCTTTAGTGGCTGTCATCTGTGTCCTTAATCCCTGAGAGGCTCATTTCTCCCAGCAGTCCCATACCATAAAGTGCTAGATAGTGATTGTATTGTGTTAAAATGTGGGCCATAGGACTTGAGAGAGTAGGATAAAGCGGGGCAATGTTTCATTTAGCCGTGACTTGCTGTCTCACAGCTACATATGAATGACCAATTCTGGACAGCTTGAATAGCGAGTTTTCTCAGTAAATTTATTTTCCTCTAGATTCAATGCTCATGGTCTGCACCAAACCTGTGTTAAGTCATCAGAAATGGCACCAGGAGGACAGAGGGGTGATTGCAGCAATCCCATTCAGACACTCTGAGAGACAGGCTAAATCACAACATTCAACTTCTTGGACGTTTTCACTTTACTGCTTTCATTGTCACCACAGGAGAAATCAGTTGGCAGTGCATCTGTTACCGGTGATTTGAAACAGGGGCACAAAGTGCACAGCAATACATTCCAAATACTGTGCAGAAGCCAAAATGTCCCCCAGCATCCAATAATAATACAATTAGCTCTAGCCTGTGGCCGTTTTTAGCCAATGTCATATTCCCTCACCTCAGTATATCGCCCATGCATTCATGTCTGCGTCTCGCCCCATCACCATATTCCTGATGGACTTGGTAAACGCACTGACTGTAGCTTACTTAAACCCCCAAGACTGAAGATTGAAGCTGGCAGTGTAGGAACAGAAACTTTCCTCTTCAATAGTGATAGAGAGATGGATCCGAAAAATAACACTCCTTCAAAATGACATGTAAAGGCTTAACCGTGACTTGCAATCAGATACCGGGTAAAGTGCTTTGAACAGCCAGAAAAGAACTGTGCAGAGAGCAACTGGCCACTCCATTATCACTGGTCTATCATTATTCACAGTAGTTCTTGATCGCGTGACAAATTTGAGAGCGAAAAGAGAATTATTAAATGTCCCGCTCACTAGCTGAATGACGGAGGTGGCAAACTACAGTATCTCTAGTGAACACACACTGAAGAACACAGTTGGTTGGGGTGGGGGCTGTGGCTGCTATATTGCATTGCCATTGTATGGTAGTTGTATAGCATTCTTCAAAATTTGAAAAAGAATAGAGAGGTCATCCTTATAAACATCTGAAATATGTAATAATACCGTTTCAAAAGGATGTGTGGCATGGAATACAAGGGCTCATTACAGGTGTGCATGTGTGTGTGTGTTCTGGAAAGCTCTTTGTTTCCTTAGTTACAAGGTGTGTGTGTGTGTGTGTGTGTGTGTGTGTGTCTCTGCCCCTTTTCAAATTGCAGAGGAGAGGACAGAGTGGCACATTTCAATGAAAGCAAACAATTTCCTCCATCTGCATGTTGATTCCCCATTCCAGTAGGGAAACCTCACAAACCAAAGCCATCCAAGAAAAGCGCAGTTCATTTCGTCTGACAATTTCTTTGTTTATGAAAAGCCATCCTGTGGGATATTGCCCTTCTATTGCTATTCAAAAGCACAAAGCCAGAGGGTTATCATCTGTCCCATTCCTCTCTCTCGCCTCATTGCATGTTTGAGAGGCACAAACTAAAAACAAGCTCGACGCAACTTCACCATTCCAGCTCAGCAGTCATATAAAAAGCGGGACTTGCAACACAGCATGTATTCAACCACTTATGAAACATCACAATTCTGTGCTTTCCACACCAATGAGTCATGGAGTTTTAAATTGAAGCTGAAATGCTCTAGTAAAAGATTTTAAAAAAAAATTGCCTACTTGTAGTGATTCAATTCCATGAACAGCCCCAGGACCACTAAAACTTTATTGCATTTTCAGAAAGAATAGGAACTTCAATGAAGCATCTCTTGTTTATTAGAGAAAACATTGTGCAGTCTAAAATTACAATGACATGTTAAAGAATTTGGGTGCATATGGCCTAAAAACCAATTCATTCGGTGAAAAGATGACTATATCCTCAGTGGCAAACACATAAGTTTTCACAAAGTCACAAATACATTTCTACGTATTTTTGAACATTCTGTGCGTGTGTGTGTGTGCGCGTGTGTGTGTGTGCATGTGTGTCTATGTCTTTGTACATGTGTTTGTGAGAGCATGGATGTATATGTGACATCTATGGCCTGCAGCAATAGTAATTAGTTGTTACATAGGCCAGGCAAGCTATGGTGCAGAATTGGCCTGAACCAGCCACTGCTTTTTGTGACCCTCATAACTAAGTCTTCCTTTAGCTTCTGAAGGATATGGCCAGAAATCAAGCCTAAAACCATCTGCAGACTCTCAAAACTTCACTGTGAAAACGAAGCTCAAGTTCTACAAACTTCCACCCAGTCATCCACTTAAATTCTGAGCAATATATGATCATGCTTGGCAAAAACTTGATGCTAAATCTACTTATTCAACGGCCAGCTGGCATCACTGTCACTGTGATGTCTGGCCCTGTTAATGATGCGTTTGAATGATGGCACCTGGCTTCAGCCACTGGGATCAGGCTTGACACGCCTGTAAGTTGGATCCTATTTGATATGCATATCATCTTGTCTCGTCTGAACCATGTTATTGCTCTGAGCAATATCATCATAGCTGCATTATAGAACCAAGCCCGCACAATCATATGCACTAATTGCCCTAATTAGTGAGTAATAGGCTATCCCTGATATCATTTTCAATTGTGCAACTGCATTATGAAACATTGCCCAGGCATGGCCTATTAAACACAGTGGAGCTTTTACAAGTACGGGCTACTTGTGGTGCCTGTTCGTGCATCCATTTTCAAAACCGATGATGTTTGTATAAGTAAGTAAGCAAGTAAACTGCTCCTTTTTTTGCTATTTTTCAGTACATTGTGCCGGGAAATTACTTTATTCACTTTAACGCTACGAGTTCTTCTAACGACAACGTGTTGGAAGACCCCGACGTTAGCTTGAAGAATTGTTTAAAGTTCCACAAAGTTAACATTCTTGGCTTTCTTGAAAAGGTAAGTAAAATTTTCAACATTTGATTGTTTGACGTAGGTTTCTATATTTTGTGTGCAAATGTTAGGTCAGATATGAATCACTAGTTTTGATGTTTTGACGTTATTTGCATTTTGTCATCGGCCTTACTTAAATGGCAGGGTCAAGTTATCTTGTTCATGTTCTCTCTGTGTTTTAGGTCTACATTCATTCTGTGAGTTTTAAGTCAACATGACAACTGTTTATGCAACATTTTAAGTACCTAGTGTTACATTTAGGCTTTTAGATTTTTGTTTTTGAAGAGGAGGGAATGCAAATGGGATGCCATACACTTCAACATTTGGTCACTCCACTCATCATAATGTGAGGTACAAGGAAAAAAATAAATAAAAGCAATGATGAATGTTCACCAATAAAAAAGGCCCAAATTTTACTTGACTGAGCGCATTTTTTTCCAATGTCAGAATTTTTGCAGAAAAAGGCAGATGACATTGAACATTCTTCTCTTCTCCAGCTCCCCTCCTCACTTTCTGTCCATTAATACATTTGCGAACACTTAATTACATTCTCCCACTCTTTGAATACTCCCCCCATTTTTCCTCTACCCTTATTTTCTTCCCCACTCGCTCCATCTCTCCCTTATTCTGTCCGCCCTCCTCCTGTCTCTCAACATCCCCTGGTTTCCCTTGGTTTCCTCCCTCTCACACCCACGCCCTGCCCTTCTACTTGCCTCTCTCCCTCATACGTGTCTAGCTGTGTGTCTGGTAAAGTGCCAGTGTTTACAGCCCAAGCCTCAGCCAGTGGGCCAATAAAACCAAAAGCCAGATAATATGCTGCTGTCGGTGCATCTGTCCTGTCGTGCTGCCGTCTACACGGAGCTCTGCAACTGCTTGAGCTGGGACAAGCAATAGTGAGAAGTGCACACACACACACGCATGTATGCACTTAAGAGTACTAGTACACGTATGTGCCCACGCACCTACAAAACACAAAGTGCAGAGGATAAATGAAGAGAGCAAAACAGAGACAGAGACAGAAGTGATGAGCAAGAGATGAAGAGTGAAAGAGAAATCAAAGTGAGCTTCAAAATAGTTAAAAAAAAAAAAAGAGGACAGAAATATGGAGTGATATGAGTCTGTCTGTCGGCTTTCTGTTAAAAGTTAACTTCTTCAATACAGTTTCCTCTGCACACTAGGGGAGTAACGACACATGAAACAATTCGTTTTGTACCTCAGTTTTGGGGTCAAGGTTCAGTATGTTTTCGGTACAGCAGGAAAAAAAAAAAGAAATGCAAAAGATAATATTTTTTTTTTATTTTGAATAAGGTAAACAGTGGCTCATCTGCCATAATTCTTTATGAACAGAATAAGGCACACTTGCATATGGTCAACACTTTCATAAATATAAACATATAAACAAAGACATAAAAAAAAGAAATGTCAGTGTTGCTGCAAATGTAGTTAACTTTCAAAACTACAATGTGAATATACTGGCTAAAAACAAATGGTCATTAGGACAAGTGCAGCATATTCAGAATAGTAGTTTACCATTAGAGACAACAGTACAACGTTCACATTCAGTCAGTGCAACAGTTTTTAACTTATATTCACATTGTTTTCACATACATAAGTAAACTAAACATTAACACATAAGTAAACAAAAAAAATGGCAATATTGCTGAAACTTTAGTTTACTTCCAAAACTAAAAGTGAAAGCCAGTGGCATACCCAATTTGTGTGTTGCTGTAATTTATTGGGAAAGCATAATGCTCCCAAACAGGCCCTACATGATGCAGGAGGGTTCTCAATCTCTGGCCTCTCATTTACGTTCACCATGAGGCTAGGCTAACTGAGGCTAGAGCGTACTGGCTGAGAAAACAACATGCAGCGCTTTGCCAAAGTCGTCTTGGGTGAAACTCTGAGTTTTTAATTTAAGTTCCGCATACACGCTTAGCAAGACGTAGGCTGCAATTTTTCGGTTAGTAGGGCGTGCCGAACCGCAAGTCCTGTACCAAACTGTTCAAAGTGAATACATGTACCGTTACACCCCTACTGAACATCCATTACAGCCACAGAGGTACAGTATTGGGAGAAAGTGAATGATCACTTTCTAGCTCAATGTTTCAATAATTCAAACAGGTACGGCACCTACATCTGAGTTGAAGTGAGAAATAAACATAGAAAAGGAAAATAGGTCTGCTGTCATGCATTATTTAAAATGATGAAGCTCAGGCACTATTGTAGCCGAGGAGCTACTTAAGATTGGAAACCTTTCAGAAGTGATGCTACATGACATGCACAAGGAGCAATCCCAGTATTTATTACCATGCTTGCTGTTAGTGGAGCTCACAGGGCCTTGTAGAGGGCCAACCACTAAATCAGGTCAGAATCCAGTTCTATTCCTTCCACAAGCAATGCTTTTCTACAGCAGGGACATGTGTCCCACTAGGCATTAATGCTGCGCTGCAGCAAAACCAGACCAAGCTCCTTGACCCTCAGCAAGGATTTAGAGGACAATTCTAGCACGATTTGAATTTTTGCTCATTTTTTTACATTTCCCATGCCTTTAATGTTAACTGTGACAGGTTTTACATGCATGCGCCACCATTAAATATATTTTTAAATCAGTTTTGCCATACCTTTCAGGCTTCATTCATTCCCATTCAATTCCAAACAGCATAGAAAACAACTCCGGAGACTTCTCATTCAAAATCATGGATTACTTTTACCGACTGAAGCAGAACCTGCCAATGGCATATGGCAAAGTTGTATCAGAATGCTAATATCAGGCTATAAACTTTTACATTTTGAATGAAGTTCAAGTCACCTTTCACATTAATGCGTACATTTGGGAACACATGAGAGCCGAGACGAGACAGAGTTGGCGTCCTACTTCCGCTTTCCGTTTCTCTGATTTCTGCTTTCCTCTCCAAAATAAAACTGTCAACCAATTGCTAAAGTTCTCTGCATTCTGTCAATCACAACCCAATCAAGCCAATGGACAAACCAAAGCAACACACTTCTGCCAGCTAATAGTCTGTAAAATTAAAGGGAAAATACAGCTAGATTTTACACTAACACAGCTTAAAATTGGTGCCCCCTTTTTTACTGGGAGTACCTTGTAATATTTAAACAAAATGTATTTCAAAATGTTTACTTTGAAAAACAACTAAGACGAGGGAAAAATAGTAAATATCTTGTGATAAAAGCACTGCATTTTATCCATTATAAATAGCTCTAAATTGGCCTATCTCTAAATTGCCAATTTTATCAAAGGTTTTATAAAACGTAGTTCTCGTTTCTTTTTTTTCTTTTTTAGACAACACATTTTTTGAGAAATTCCAATCAGGTTTTACACAACAACAATGACCTCCTTTTAACAGGAGATTGCTTTTGCTCTTCTTGTTTATATACCTTCCTTTAAAACACTTTGGATATTCTGCTTTTATAAAAGTGCTACATACAAAAATAAAGTTTATTAATATCTTTTTTCTAATTCTCAAACCCATTAATCACACTTTGACATCACTGGCTGGGGTGTGGCCAGAAGTGCAACATGCTTGGAAATTTAAACCCATAGAGAGTAGTGCAACAATTTTCTGCCTTATGTGATTTAGTGTCGATTTGCTCTTTAACATGATGAGAAAATCTTTCTCGTGAGTGCTGCAGTCTGTTACTGGAATTAAATTTTACAGTGCTGCTTTGCCCTTTGTCTCTCCACAGCGTGTATTTATGTGTGTGTGTGCAGGCCACCCAACTGGCTAAGCCATGAGAGGGGAGAGAGCAGCGCACGGACCATTTAGCGTCAAAATGATTACTGCATCATTTTAAAAAACAGCACTGTTTAATGGGGCTCAGACTGAGCCGTACCTCATATTGCCTGAAGGCACATTTTTTGGCGTAGAGGATGCCGCTGCATGACATCAAGCTTTTTGGTCTCAGTCACTGTTTCTGATGTCCGTCCATCCGTCCGTCTGTCTCTCGCTCTCTCTGTTGGTCTGTTTGATTCTCTCCTGCCCCCCCCCCCAAACCCCCTTCTCTCAGCACCTCTCTCTCTCTGACTGTCTTTCTGCCAGGGGGGTCTTAAGTTCTTTAAAACCATGGAGGGAGGAAAAAAAAAAGAACAACTTGAGCATCTGCTCTGATTCACGCCCACTTTGAAAGATGCATTATATCACACACAAACAAACATGCACAGGCCCGTGCACACCATGTGACTCACTCAAACTCCCTCTCTCTCTCTCCATGTCTTTCTCTCTCTCACCCACAATGACACAGACAAGTCTTTTCTCAAACACACACATCAATCATACTTGAGTCATGCATGCAAACAGACACATGTGCACACACACACACACACACAGAATCTGACGGCCGTAGGTCTCTGATTTGACACAAGTCTCATACAGCAGCTAAACAGCATCTCCTAGAGGCAAAGTCTGGTACTGTGTGATGGTGTCACCCTCAAGATAATCTTACTATGTATATACTACTCATGTTAAAAAAAACGTATAGGTAGAAAGAGACAGAAATATAAAGAAAAACAAAGGAAGACTGAGCAACAGGGCAAAGGCAGAGAGTAGAAGACACAGAAGTAAAGAAAAAGCTCCCACACACTGTCTAGGGAACTTTGTTATTACAGCGTCTTTATTAGGAACAATCCAAATAAAGATGCTCTAATAGTAAAGTTCAGTAGACAGTGTGTGGGAGTTTTTTCTTTCTATACTTGTCGACCTATGGTTTTCTCCTACGCACCTGTGAGCTTGTATTCAGTAGTGGAAAAGCTCTACTGTTTTATAAAGTAGAAGACAAAAAGCCAAAGACAGAGGGTGAATGACCCAGAGAGACAAAAAAAGAAATGAACAAATGAGGCAACCAAAGAGACTGACGGGCTGGAAAAGACGTTCAACTGAGAGTAACGACAAAACTACTGACAAACAACGGCAGTAACTGTGGACTTACGTCTTGGAAAAGCCGTTTGTCCTGTGCCAGGCGTTTGGACGCCAGGGTCTTGGTGACGTGGTAGAAGGTTAGCAGGGCTCTGTGCTGCTGCAGGCCGTCCTGACCCTTCACTGACTCCAGCAGGATGGGGATGAGCTCTGGCCACTGCCTGGGGCAGTCCAGACGGGCCACCTTGGCTATCAGCACTGCGATCTGGGTTGCTATCTGTTGGAAAAGCATTTATAAAAAAAAAATTAAAACTAACTGGAGGCACAGCCTGAACACAGCAGATGAAGGTTATGCCAAATCAAACTCAGGCGTGTCTATATCAGATCTAAAAGACAACACTAAGTGTTATTCAAGATATGACACTAAACTAATACATTCTTCCACTGAACAACATAGGATCATTTTAGAATGCAGGACTTAAAACAATCAGTTTGGAGTAATAGGACATAAAAATTCATATGTTATCCATTACAGAGATATGATATCCTATGTTTAAAATATGCTGAAAATCAGAAGATATAGTTCTTAAAGGCTGTTAACATCACAGCGCAACATTGCGTAAACACCGTTTACATCACAGCGTTTTTGTTTATTTGGCTAAAATCAAATCCCCCTTCCTGAAAGTTCCTGTCACAAGATAACTGATAACCGACTCCTTTCCACCTGGCTACTTTTTTTAAAGGTAACTTTTGTAATATGGGTAATGTTACAGTGTTAATATGGGTAATGACCCCGAATCCGATCTGATCTCCACACTTGGTTTCACTTGGGTTTAATGCTGTGCCAGCGCAAAGGAAAAGAGCTTTGCTCCTGTTGGAGTTCATCCAATGAGTCAGAGCCTCCCGTTGTGAAACTTGTGATTTCATGCACCACGCTGCTTGCACATATTTGTACGTATTTGTACTGGTGTGTACTAGACAGTAACCTGACATGTTTTAGTTGTCAGAGATGTGTAAAATTGCCTAACATTCAGTTAAACCGTGAATGTAAGTGCGGTGCCACTCATGGATGTACAGCACTGTCCTACATGCCAGCTAGGTTTGACAGTCTGGCTTTTCTATGATAGCCGAGCTGAGATGTATGTTATTGTCTGGTAGTCTATGTAGATGATTAGTGTTGATGTATACAGTATGTTTCTATCTATATATCAATCTGTCAAAATAACCACAACCTAATCCACAATATACAGAAACAAGAAAATTCAAAAGGTGACAGAATTAAGAATAACTGAAAGAAGTAATATTATAACCCACAGTATAGTGAAGAACTAAGCAGGACGGTAGCATGAAAAACACTGCTGAAATACATGGGGTCAAACTACAGACAGGCTGTCCACGATTACCAGTGAAGATAGCTAGCAAGACTAATAAATGTTAGTAAACACAATCTGTAATACTATCTACCTTTAATCACAATGGAGAGGAAAGGGCACTCTCTCCCGCTTTGGTAACACAGCACATACAGATGATATAATGTACGTGTGTGTGTGTGTGTGTGTGTGTGCGTGTGTCTCTCTCTCTCTCTAACGGCTTCCCACCGCATGTTCTCCTAACTAGATTGTATAAGTCTGTGAGACAGCTGCTGTGCCCGTTAATATAATACTTCCACGGCTGCACCAGACAGAACCCACAGTCCATATGGCAATAAAGCACACAGCTCATTTGTCTTGGCAAGTCTGAATGGAGATAAATGGTTACAGTTCGTAAACAAACACACACAGCAAATTGGAGTTGAGCATGTTAAAAAGGAGTCACTAACAACTCGGAATAAGATATTAAAGGTAATTTGAGAAAGCTGTAATATGTCTATATGTTACCATTGCGCACATCCATCCACATATACTGTACATACATACACCTGTACCTTCTTTTCTCAAGACCTCATGTCAACAATCAGAACTTTTGCTCATGCAGGGAGGATACCGATTGTTGATATTTATTGGTTTCCCATCAGGCATTCATTTTGCCACTGTTTAGCAGAGTAATGGTATGTCAGTTACACGAAGCGTATGGCTCTGGAGAGTAAAGGTATAGAACATATGGCCATAAATACAGACTCATCTGTCTTTATTAGGTAGACTTCAATGGAGCTAAAAAAAAACATGCATTCCACTCATTTGGCAGATAATGAGGCTCTGGTGCACGAACATAGAGAACACACAGTGTTTGGTAGCAACAATGGATGTGAATGGTAGTAACAGTGTTTGGTGCATAATGGTGGTACTTAATCAGACTACAAAAAGGAAGTAATAAGTCATTTGAAAAGTGTGATTTGAGCTATATCACAGTTATGCTTTGGAAACCTTAATGCATTTTTTGAATTTATATTACAAAAAATATTCACAATATTGTCTCAGATTCCCTAAACGATACAATATGCCTTTTTAAAGAGCAAACTAAAATGAAAGCCAAAGCAACTGCCTGCCCACTCTGGTCCTCTACAACAAAGTAGTTGAGCACCTTTTAGGAGCATGAGGAGGTGTGAAACGTAGTCAAGCACCTAGGTTAGAGTAGCAACGGCCACTTGTCCTCTTTTAGCTCTTATGACCTTATTATGTTTTCACAGCACTACACACAATCACCTAAACCAAAAGAGAACAAGGAGGACTTTTACAAAATACCTTTAGCCAACTCATGAATCTGGAAGTAATCAGCAATCAGTGTGTAATTACTTTCAATTTTCAGTTATTATTATTTTTATTAATTATTGTTAGTCTTACTTTTCAAAAAAAGCTAGGTTATCAGTGTATATTTTCATATGTAAAACTCCCCACACAACATCTGAACTACGCAGACTTCACACAGCACACACAATCCCTCGTGGTGGTTTGGTTTGACAAGGAGAGGCAGTGACAGGTGAGACATATGGTGTTTAAATGGCAGTCATTCCTCTCCATATGGACCCTATCAGTCCTGATGTTGGAGGGCTGTCCCTCGGGGGCTATCCGAGCTGTAGAAACCAGGATGAATGGCCACCACTCAGGGCCATGTTCCATGTCCCCACAGAAATACAGATGGATGTTTCAGAAACAGCTGGATTCTTGAATTACTTATTTGGTTTACTGACAGGCCTGTGCCTTATCAGTAAACGTTTTGATCTTCTCAATAACTTCCCCATCTGCACAAATATTGTCTTTATGCATCCTTTTAAATCATATTGCATTGCGCTACTTACCATTTATTACTAAAGCTTATATTTATTTACATTTCAGGAAACAATTTTGAGTGTTAGAATACTTGCAGCAGTAGGCCATGTCATTCTCTCTGGAGTACAAGCATGTGTATTGTTATCAAAAATACTATGGTTTCAAATTAAATTGAATGTTGTACATTGAAACTGAAATAAAAAATTTGATGTGATGTTTGATCTGATGAAAAGGTTGATGGTGGCTTCATTTGACTAGCCATGTCATTTCATTCATTCTCAAAGTAACCGTTATTATCACAGTAAAGGCAGTCCTTTACTTTATAATACAGTTAACCCGAGGAATTTCCCTTATCTGCCGAATTAATTTTACCCTGAACCTGAAGAAAGTCACTCAATAAATTAAACGACAGTGGGATTTGTTAACATAATTTAAATATAATACACTCTTTCCATGTAAATGTAATGCTTCGTGCACAGGTACTTCTAATTATTATACAGCCCAAAGAATCATATCATAAAAGGACTCAGTGTTACCCACTTGCTGGAGTGGGTCACTAATATAACACAAGCCATTTGGTGGACACTTTTAACCAAAGTGCCTTACAATTTCCATGAGTGCACCTCTGATTCACCATTGCAGGTGTCTATGTAATAGACCATATAATAATAGGACCAGTATGCTCCTTTTGTGGTATCATTCACATGTCAGTGAGGCAAAACTGTAGACAAAAATGTAGGTGTATTGCACCACGACTCTATGAAGATCCCCAAAAAACACAAGCTAATTCCATGACCAAAGAGCCAGGTATGTGAACAGAATTTAGAATTTAGAATTTGTTTTGGCTTGATTTCAATGGTGCTTGGTTCCAATCTTCTCAAAACTGTTCAACCAAATTATAAAGTTTCATTACATCACATATTATGAAGGCCATTCATCAATTATTTATTGAATATTTAGCATATCTATTATTCATAATCATAACTAATATTTCATCCTATTTTATTCACACTAACCTGGTTGACAGGCTCATTGAAGTTTGTGATGAGACCAGCGCGCAATGACGTCTTCTCCTCCTCGGACAAAGCACTGTGAAGAAACAACACAAATGTTGAAAGGAAGTAGGAAGGGTAGGAGCGAGAGAAGGAGAGAGACAGACAGAGAATTTGATCTTACCACCGAAACATGAAATAGACAACTGTGGAGATGCAAATCCAAACAAATTAAGACATTAAAAGAAGAGACAGAGAGCAAGAGACAAAGAGAAAGACAGACCGAAAGAGAGAGAGAGAAAAACATAGCTCAGTCAGGAACACTCTCGTCATGAAATCAGAACCATTTACTGCTCAAACACCATCAACCTCCCCCCACAGGGCATAGAGAACGGCACCCAGCAGACATATATCGAGATATTGAACAGATAAATTCAACAGACAAACCCACAGCGCCATACAATCACAGTATATGGATTAATAAGGAGGAGGTCGGGGTGGTGGAGGGAGTAAGCAGCTCAACCAGTAACAGTTAGCTGGTAGGAACTGCAGGGAAGGAGTTGACGGGTTAAATGGGCCACCTTGTTGAAGAGTCAAAATGTGACTCGAGTTTGTTGGATCATCTAATGATCAGCTGATGTGGCGCGCATGACTTGCGTGTCCTGCCCGAACAAACGCAAGCTTCACGGAGACAGAGAGAGACTTTGGCTCAACGAACTGAAATACCACCTCCTCCTCCAGCAACAGAGAGCGAGGATATGATTCCATTTCCTTTAGTTCACCCTACACATGAAGAGGTGGCAAATGCATAATAGCATTATAGCAGCAGGGTGCCAACAGCACTGGCATGGTTGCATGCTGCTCATATCCTACGAGACGCTTTCTGCTTTGAATCCAATTTCTAGCCATGGCGGACCACAAGCTTTAATATGGTGAAGATATGAATATCCCTAGTTGTTATAGGATAATCTATGTCCCTGGATAACACTCTACTACAGGACCTGCCTGCTGCCTGATTTAGTCCTACATGCTTTAGCTATGCTCTGCCCCCTACTCTTTCACTCAAGACTTGGGAGTTTGCAACGTGAGCATGAGCTTCCACATGCAGAACAAAGCAGGAAGGAAGGGCGGGTGTGCTGCAGGGAGTGACAGTGTGAATTAGTACGAAAGGAATAATATTAAACTAAAATTGACCCTGCCCTGTCTCCTTCAACTGCAGCTGAAGCTGGACCAAGAGAGGGAGGAAGGTGGGAGTGGTGGACCAGAGGAAAACAGTGAGGAATGAATCATCTCTGTAACCTTGATCAGAGACAGAAGAGATATGGGAGGAAGACAAATTGCAACGGGGGAAGAGGGTGAATTAGGGAACCAAGATTTACTATGCGTGCACCTCGTCCTTGGATATCAAAGTGTCAGAGTTGAGGCAAAGGTTTACAGAACAGAAAGAGGGAGGAGGAGGAGAAGAAATATGGAATGAATGGTCGAGCGATTGAAAGATATAACGGCATGAGCAAGTGTGTGATTGAGCCTTGTGCATAGGCTCAAGGAACCAGAGAATGAGGAGATCAAACAAGTGAGACAAAAAAAAATAGAAAAGTAAAGACAACTTGGGAAACACGGAGAGTGGCGCCATCCAGAGAACAGACAGAGAAAAACCAAACTATTCTTGTTTCAATGCAAAGTTCTCGGCATTGAGTGGTTGCAAGAACAACCTCAAATGTATTAGTAGGAGTGAGCATTAAATTTACAATACCTACGCACTGTTTTAATTCCAAACTGGAACACATGATTACGTGGTACAAAATGGGATCCCGAGGCATGCAACCGACATGTGACTTGTGTTTGAACACTCAAATTGGAATTTGTCAGCATTGCCAGGACAATAAGTAAGTCTTGCATCATTCACCTGAGACAGCTGTCAAAATTTTGGCGCCCACTGCAACTTGGCTGAGCCAGCGTTAGCATTGAAGATGAGACACAGCAGTGGAAAAAAAAAAAACACAAAATAGGCAACTTGACTGGTAGCTGGGGAGACGCCTCAGATCAGTTAAGACTCAAAGGCACATACTGTAACCAAAATGTGTTCAAAACAAGTGGGAAGCAAGTGGATACAAAAATGAATGTGATGTGTTTTGCTATTGTTACTCTGCGCACGTCTTTTCAACATCACTGTTGGTTCATATTGGTATCGGATAAGGGGAACATCCTCGAATAGATATGAACAGTCATCCAAATTCCACCCTCGGATACTCTTATCCCGTTATATTCCATCAATCTGTGTTGTTCAATGCATTTCAGGAGTCATTTCATGATTAAGTGTTGTAATTGACCTTTTTGTTGTACCCACTTTCACTCAACCTGCCTCGTCTACTTCTACTTCAGTTAGTGGTGTCCTACATTTCCCAGAATGCCTTTTGACAACCCCCAGAGAATGTGCTTGAGCTTATTCCATTCAGCTGTGGGTTATACGCAAGGACGTGTAGGGGGACAGAGCAATAGCAATAGTACGATTTTTTCTGGTAGAGAAAAAGTCAGTCGAACCCCTAACTCAAGACGCAAGATGTCTTGTGGCTGCACTGCATTTTGGACTACTGAGGCTACCGTCATTAGTGAAATTTATATCTCCTCCTCTTCTACAATGGATTTCTCCCTGTATGACTGTTGAACGTCGGTGTGATTCTAGAAAGTAGCCCTTACTCTTATTCTGAGGGGCTGACATCAAAACCTGACATTTACTGTTGATATTTTAGGTAGTTGAACATTTTTATGTACCTGCACTGGAAATATCTTGACGTGCCGTCACACACAGGAATAACAAAAAACACCGAACATCAAAATGGACGTAGAAATTCAAGGTACATCGCCCATAGCTGTTTTAACAGTGTTTAAGTGTTTCAGCTTGGATTTTTCCTTTAATGTTAAAACTACAGTGCTGAATTGCAATAAAATGAGCATCATCACAATAATTGTCGAATCAACATACTATTTATTATGCCATATATATTGGGAAGCCACATGCATTGTGCAGTCCCAGGCACCACCCAACCCTAGGCACAAGGCCATGGTCCAAAGGTAATCACATAAAGGACCCAAGGAACAAAAGCCCCTTGCACAGCAGTCTAGCAAATGAAATGCTATAATCTGTTGAACTACTGACAAAAAAAGAGACAGAACTAAAGTAAGAAAAGGAAAAGAAAGAAAAGAACAGCAATAGTGGTCAAAGAATGGTTACAGTGTCCTGAGGCAGAACTGATTACCTCAGGCCAGCCTTGGTCCTGTGGGTGTAAGGGCAAATGTTCAATTCAAATCCAACACAAGCCAGCTAGTAGCCAAAGGACGGCCCATAGCTTTGAAGACATCTCAAAGCCAATATTTCAATACAGAAAAAAATTGAGATACAAAAGAAAAACAGTATAAAAGAGTATAAAATCAGAGCGCAATGATATTAAGAATCGGAGGGTGAAAAAAAAGCTGGGGAAAGTGGTGAAGACAGACAACTGCAGAGGCGAGCTATAATTGGAGAAAAGAGAAAAGGACAATGGGGAAGATGAAGGTAATAAAGAAGTGAGAAGAAGAAGTTGAACACTGGAGAAAGGAAAAGAAAGTGTGAGAATAAATCAATGAGGAAAGAGACACGTGAGAGGAATGATAAACTCAACAAAAACAAACACAGAGACACAGATTGACGAACAGACAGAGAATGAACTGAAGGGGAGAACGAAGCAGAGAGCAGGGAGAGAGAAGGCACAAAGAGAGCAGGAGAGAGAGAGAGAACTTACTGAGGGGCTACTCTCCTCCAGTATCTGTCAATCCCATTTTTGAAGTACAGCACAGCCAGCCACCTGACGTTCACATCCAGCATGTGGTTATTGAAGATATTCTATGGAACAACAAGAGAAAAAATAGGTTGAGTTAACATTATAGCCTCAAAGGGGTAATACCAGTCAATTTAAGAACTCACTTGTTATTTTAATGACCTGTGACGGCTCAAGCTGTACTAGTCAATACGAACAAATCTCTCACAAAGCTGAAGACCAGAGAACCGTGACTCCAACCTGTGATTTTTGTGGATTTGTGGAGCTGCTCCATTAAAAATGCAGGGCAGGCTGACTTTGTGATCTGGAGTGTCTATGTTTTACTAGTTTAGTTTTATTTCATGGTAGTGTTAAAATTTGTGAACCAGAAAATGCAGCCGTAAGCCTAGAAAATTAGTACTCTCACAGTGTTCTCAAAGATATTCTCCTATTCACTGCAAATGGAGTAGATCCACTAAGTGTGGCATAGTAATACCACTGATTGGAATCTTGGCCCTCTGGTTTCTAGGTTTGAGAGAGGTATAGACAAATTGTGTGTGCGATCACATGAATAACATGAATGTGGTTTTAAGTTTTACTTTTGCTTTATTTTTATTTTTTTTTAAACTGTTACCATTTCATAAAAGTATGGGGGATCCAATATTCTTTTCAGTTGTTGCAGTAAGTTTCTGGTTTTATCTCACATTTTCAATGGAAAACAAGAAGAAAAGACACATGCACGCACACGTGCACAGATATGTGAACATGTCATTCTGGAGACCCTGAGTCTGTCTCCTCCTCTCAAGACAGGAGGGAGACAGACAATGACAGGCTTGACAACAAGAGCTTACACACAGACAGAAATAAACCCGAACACACACATATATACACATACGCATGCACACACGCTTTTCAGAGCAGTGA
This sequence comes from Centroberyx gerrardi, assembly GCF_048128805.1. Taxonomy (NCBI): domain Eukaryota; kingdom Metazoa; phylum Chordata; class Actinopteri; order Beryciformes; family Berycidae; genus Centroberyx; species Centroberyx gerrardi. The sequence continues at coordinate 21,549,496 of NC_136004.1, forward strand.
TGGGAAGAGACAGCAACTGTCAACACAACACACTACTACCTTTTGGGATCAAACAGTGTATTAGATTTGACTAGAGCTACAGGGTTAGCTTCCAGGCTGACAAAAGATCGACAGAGCAAACAGTGCAGGGTTTCTCCAGCCACTAAATATGAGCGGTGGGCCACCATGCCTGGACAAAATGGCATCCCACCCAAAAGTGCAACTGCTGCTGCTGCAATGAAAAACGTTTCATGTGCTACCAGTGGCTTAGTATGCACCTCAGTCACACACTAACGTTTAATTGGAATTTGACTATTTACGCTTGCTGTGCACTTTTACATGATGTGCTGCTGTTAGTAGAAAGTTTGGGTGAAATGTATTGTTTCAATCGGAAATCGGAACAGTGATCGGCCAATCACAATTTGGCCCCAGAAAACCTTATCAGTGCATCCCGAGTTTCAATGAGATTGTTTTAGTCCATTGAAAGTATAGCTGTTTTAAAAACTGTGGGGTTTTTTTAAAACCTGACACTGACACATAAATACATATACAGCCAACTCAGTATTTTGGTCAAGAGTAGTTTACAACTCTTTCTTATTATATCCAATCCCTATCTGCCTATGCTCCACTAACCCTAACCCCTTCCGCTTCCTTTCATTTCTCTACCTATCTCTCTCAATCTTGTGTTATATTTACTGTGGAGAGAGGTCCTTGTGCGCTGTTATCGGAGTCATTGTGTAAAACTGCCAGCATGCATTGTCATACCTCAGTAACCAATACCATTCAGAGCTATTATTGTCCTCCTCCTATTAGTCCTATCTAATTTGTGAGGACACACTATCTTGTCCCCAGTTGCATAAGATACTCAAAACCTCACAATAAAAGCACACATGAAGAATTTAATTTGAAAATTACATAGGCCAACATTTTGAGGGGTGGAATGGAATCAAATATCTTAATGTCTTTCTTTTATTGTGTGTATAATTTGTTGAAATGAAATTAAAAACCCAATGACACTCTGCTAGCTGCCAAATACACACATTCATTAAGGTTTTTAATTAAGTGAAATTTTTATAGTTTTAATTCCAAAAGATGTATTCTAATTATGCGATATAGCCTAATCCCTCACCAGCAGGACAGAGTAGAAGCCTGGCTGGGTCTCCCACTGTCGAAGCTGCTCCTCTGCAGGCTTCAGCACAGCCGTGTCCTGACTGGTGGCTTGGGTCAGGGCCTGCAGCACCACCGAACTGGCACTGTCCATATCCATAGCTGGATATACCTGGAGGGGAGGAGGCAGACAAGAGGAGAGTTTCAGTACTCTTGCTGGGAAAAGTTTGGGTTGGGCTGAATCTTTCAAAAGGGAATGAAAAACCTGTTTAAAATAGTTGTACTGTTGGGAAAAACAACATAATAAAACATCAATTGAAGACTGGGACAGACAAATTACAACTACAAAAAATGTCAGAACAAAGGATCTTCACTCCCTCCCCCAACCTGCACTTTTTATAGATCACAGTCCTGAAATCACCTTCAACCAAAGTGATGAAGGAACAGCTCATTCTGATAAAAGAGAGCACACCTGGCTGATAGAAGCACTAGGAGTAAACTGTGCAGCTCAGAGAGCTCTATGTCCCAGATAGAACGTAAGCACCGCAACACAAGTCCAAAGGTGTTTTCAGTTTCAAAAGGGACTACCTCTATGAGTCAGTTTCCTCTGTGTCTCACAAAAGTATGATTCGCAGATAGAATAATAAACTGCTGCCTAACCAGGCATAAACTTTGAGTTCATGAATCCTTCCTTAAGGGTTTATATTTCAACATTGCCGGAGGAGTTCTTCAAGAACAGGCTAACTGATGAACAGGAAAACTAACATTTCTTCCAACTTCAAAACATAGGCAACTTCACTTCTTCAGCTTTGAAACCATCCCTGATGGTTTCAGAGAATGTCTTCGACTAGCATGAGATGAAAAGCTTGGAAAACTAAAAAGCTATGAATTATTTATGGTTGTCAACTAATAATGTCAGGAAGTTAGGAACTTATAAGAACCAATCCTACACCAAGCTGTTTTAAAAATACACTATACTTTTTTCATAAATAGGCCAAATTCTTCTCAGTAAACAATAGATTCTCCAGAGCATCTCAGTGCCAGGATAATGACTGCCATCTCACTGTCATCTGTGAAACTAGACAGCGGTAGCGTGATGGGAACATGCTTTCATTAGTGAGTTTACAGAAGAGTGTGAAATCAATTCAGCAAGGCTGCCATCTAGAGGCTACAACCAAATATTTCACTGTACAATTTAGTACTCTGTGTGTGTGTGTGTGTGTGTGTGTGTGTGTGTGTGTGTGCGTGTGTGTGTGTGTGTGTGTGTGTGTGTGTGTGTGTGTGTGCGTGCGTCTCCAGTGAAATTAAAGTGAATCCTTGCTATGGGAGAATCAAAATTGTCACCACAAACTATCCACAGATAGGAGCAGGGACAACATATAAAAGCAATATTCAATATTAAAGGCTCAAAACGAGTCATTCTCTGTTGATTGTATTAGCGGTCTTGCTTCAGTATCTACTATCACATCTAGTAAAATGCTTGAGGATGCATTGCCAACTTCCAAAAATATAGGGCAGGCTACTGTAAGTAAGCCTTCATGGTGCCAGCAACAAAAAAAGAGGGCAGGAGGATACAGTACATCTTTCTGCAGTATGAGTTGAGTGTATGAGTGTCATTCAGGCTGCTAGTCTGTCAAAGGCCTAAACCCACAATCTCTCTTTAGGATGCCGAGTTCCAAGCAAAGAGACTGGGTCCCATTGGGAGCCAATATATAAGGATCAGCTCTTGCTGTTTTCAGTTGCAGACATGTTGGCTCCATAATCTCACTACATGGCCCTAAAAAATTAAGATATCTCAACTTGGAAAACTTACACCTTCACCAAAAGACAGATAAGAATGCCAAAAATGGTGAGGAGTGAGGAGCTGAGTGCAGCTATCCAGGATGAAGGATGATGATTTCCCGAGACATGTGATAATTTAATTTTCTGATGGCTGCTGATCCGATCTGATTTTCTGGGCCACCAATGAGGAATTTTGAAGAATTGAGAAAAAAAAAAAAAAGTCACTAAAGTCCTTTTCAAGTCAGTTTGGATGGATGCTTGAATTTTTGTCCAATGCAATATTACGACCAGCAGAGGGGGCTGTGACTAATCGCAGCACCTCACGAAGCAGAAGAAAGATTTCTGCAGCTCCACTCTGCCGCGATATAAAAGTGTGCACAGATATAGCCCTACATATAGAAGGTAAGTTGTAAATATTTGATAATGGCATGATTGATTAAAACTTTTGACAGATCAGTATGCAGCTCGAATCAGCTCAGCTCATTCCCGCAAAGTCTGCCAGAAACTTGGGTGTCATGATTGATGACCACCTAACCTTTAAGGAGCATGTGGCTTCTGTTGCTGTCATGTCGATTTGCCCTGAACAACATCAGGAAGATCAGACCCTACCTGTCTGAGCATGCAGCACAACTCCTAGAACAGGCGCTTGTAATATCACGCCTTGACTAATGCAACTCCTTACTGGCAGGGCTCCCGGCACGTACGCTCAAACCTCTACAGATGATCCAGAACGCGGCGGCACGTCTGGTCTTCAACCAGCCCAAAAGAGCACGTCACTCCGCTGTTCATATCCCTCCACTGGCTCCCAGTTGCTGCCCGCATCAAGTTCAAGTCCTTGATGCTCGCCTACAAAGCAGCAACCAAAACGGCTCCTACCTACCTGAACTCCCTCATTCAGGTCTACGCTCCCTCCTGCCCACTACGCTCTGCCAAGGAGCGGCGCCTGGTGCTGCCACCACAACAAGGCCCTAAGTCTCTATCCACACTCTTCTCTTCTGTGGTTCCTCGGTGGTGGAACGAGTTACCAAACTCCATTCCATCCGCAGAGTCCCTCTCAATCTTTAAGAAAAGGCTAAAGACCCAGCTCTTTAGCGAACACCTTCTCACCCGATGGACTGTGTAATCTAATAAAAAAATTTAATTAAAAAAAATTCTTTATCTGCCTCTATGCACTGCCTTGTAGCACCTATATCCTGTCGGACCAGAACTTAGTTTTATGGCACTTACTCTCGTGGTTCTCTCCTGACTAGATCCTTGCTTGTGTTGTATTAAAATCTCATATGTACATCGCTTTGGATAAAAGCGTCTGCCAAATGGGAAATTGTAATTGTAAAACTATGTTTTACTGAGCCCAGGAATAATAGCCGTCTACATTGCAGGCAATATTCTGATTAAATTTACTAATTTTAACCTGTGAGTGACAGTCAGTTTCAGCTTGGTACCACAGATACGCCCCAAAACCTCCCTTGTCCAAACTCCTCCTTGCAGGGCCTTTAGCGCCGCAGCCTTTCAAAGACCCAGGAAAAACCCTGATGTGTCCTCCAGCTCATTGGCCTGACAGAAAGAGCAAGATGGAGCATGGCAAACTAACAGGATGTGTGACAAGAATCATCTCAGAGGCACTGAGACGAGTGCACCAGACCCCAGCACCAAGGCCTGATGAAGATTGTCCTCCAAGACTTGTCATGCACTTTTTGAGTTATTTGGAACGGGAAAGAGTCCTAACAGCAGTGACTTTAGTATGAGGGATGAAGCAGGATTTGATCTGGGAGAGCTGCAAGCTCTCATTCTTCCCTGACATGATGAAGGAGTTGTCAGAGAGGAGAAAAGGAAAGAGAAGAGGAAACAAATTTACTGAGGTTATGAGGAGGCTACATTCACTGAATATACGTTTCACTCTTGCTTGCCCAGCTGACGGATGTTCTCAACAGGGAGGCTGCACAGCCAGGACAGACAATGGGATGGCTTGCTAGTTTTGTGACAGCTAGCTTTATAAATAAACTAGACTAGACTAGACTAGAAATTAGACTAGCCTCACGGGGATGTATCAGGATCAACAAACTACATTTGGAAGTGAGCCAAGTCACTCAGTCATTAGTGATCGTTTATGTTGGGTAACTTTGAATTGAGTTCTACTGAGACGACTATTCAGGCCGTAATGTATGGTAGAATAATTTATTTTGAGTTCCATACAAAGTTAAAACAGTAAAAATAGTAGGCTATTTGTTTGGTTTTGTTTAAATTTTTAAAGAAATTTGCTGCTAAATCTAAGGTTCCAATGGCCCAACTTTTGTTGGTAGTGACACAGATTCAGGAGGGGTTTTAGTTTTTTGGCAGGTGAAAACCTGAAGAACCTCACGATAGCATTAGGAAGGATTCTCTTTGGGTAGAGAAAGGGGTGGGTCAAGGGGATTTCTCGTTTTTAAGCTTACTGAGTGTTTTACTTGCTTTGACAGTCAGACAGCGCCCCATTTTTCCTCTTTTCCCTTTCTATTCTCTCACAAGTTAATAGGCTATGGACAATGAAGTAAGATTGATATCTTGGAACATTAATGGATCTCAAAATCCTGTAAAATGAAAGAAATATCTGTCCTACTTTAAGTCCCAGCAAACGGATGTGGCTTTTATTTAAGAAACCCATCTTACTGATTCACAGGCTAATAAAAGAGAGAGAGATGGGACTGCTGTTCCATAGTTCATTCTCTAGTAAGAAGCAAGGGGTGGCATTATTATTTTGTTCATGCTAAAACAACAATAGGGCAATGAAGGAAGAATATTATGTGTAAAAGCAAAAACCACTGGAATGAAGTGGTTTTTTGAATGTTAATTTGTGTAATATTCACATTCCAAATGAGGAAGAGCCAGCTTTTTTCCATGAGATAAATAAGCTTATGGAGGAAGGAGTTGATAGTCACAGTAATTGCAGGTAATTTTAAACCAGGTTTAAAATGGCATTCCTGACAAAATCACTTTCTCCAGTAATGTACCGAGAGATACAGAAGGGCCATACATTTACTGATGAGAGACCTTGGTAACTGATGCATGGAGATCGATTATCCCCAGAGAGAAATAATATATTTTCTATTCACAAAATCATACATCTTACTCTTGAATAGATTACTTTTTGATTTCTGAGGGCATTACTGAATTTCTGAGGGTATTACTGAATCTGTGACAAAAAATATAATAGAACCTATGGCGCTCACAGATCATGGTACAGCACAATTATGAAGGTGGAGTTGGACTGGGTCATCAAAGTAGATGGAGGTTCAACATTTTTTTAATATTTCAAGACCCAGTGTTTTGTAGTTCAATACAGAAGGCTCTTAAGGGTTTTTTCAAGATAAATGAAGGATCACAAGATAAGACAACTGGAGCATGGTAGGCATATAAGGCCTACATAAGGGGTAAGGACTAGCATATTCCCTAAAAAGAAATGAGAATACTTTTTGGAAGAAACAAAATCAAATCAGCTTAAATCTCAGCATAAAGGACTTGAGGAGTTATCAAAGAGTCATGCTGACACTATATTAGATGCGTGAAATGAACTAAACAAGGTGTATAACAAAAAATCTGAATAAGCCCTGGTCAGACTGAAAAGTAACTTAACTGAAAGTGAGAGAAAACAGGCAAGCAACTGGCAAGACAACTGAAACAAAAAGGTGCCAAATGTCTGATACCAGCAATTAAAAACAAGAACAGGGATTTAGTGACTAGTACTAAGGATACAGGGATTTCCATATATTGGCGTGCAGCCGTCCAGGAAAATTAACAGCCACCCACCAACATTTTTGTTTTAGATACATTTCAGGCGCTGTGATCCACTGAGCTGGCTCAAACTTAGTGTTTCTTATCCTGTTTGGTAGCACTTTAAATTAGGGAACACATACTATTAATAAGTTGCTTATTAACTTATTAATAGTTAATGTGTTCCCTAATCTAAAGTGCTACCCAATGTTTTTTGTAAAAAAAGATTTAATGTTGTCGAGCATTGGAAGAATGTTAGTGAAGTGAACTACAATTAATTGTGCCTAAGGTGCAGCATATTAATCACAACATGGTCAAACTGTCAGTGCTCCTTCCTTCGAGTTGTTCTGTGTCTGTGCCGGCAGAAACTGAATAGAGAGGCAAAGTTTGAAAAGTAGCCTCCGCCGAAGTAACCTCACAAACTGCGGGAAACACTGGCAAAGTTTTTGACGACATCTATGTTATTCTTTGTATGTTAGAAATAAACTTTGACGCAGATGAACTGGAAGCCTTTTTCTCAAAAACTGATCTTCCTAAATTTTCAGTTGATCAGACAGAATATTTGGATTTGCGCTGGAACAGAACCGGAAGTCAAGAAAGCAATCTCCTCAATGAAAGTAGGAAAATCACCAGCATTAGTTGGCTTTGCAGAAGAGTACAATACAACATTGATACATTGATAAACTGGCACCTTTACTAACAAATGTCTATACAGAAGCTCTGGCATTAGGGCAACTACCGGATACTTTCAATCAGACTTGGTGGTACCAGTGACTATAGGAGAAAAGACTTTTTAACACTATAATCAAATAGTAATTTAAGATTAGATGTGGAATAGGAGAACGCCAAGAATTAACCTTAAAAAGATATAGGCTATGCCCTAAGAGACTTACTATAGATAGACTTTATTGTCCTGAAGGAAATTTGTCTTGGACACAACACAAGTGCCTGCTGTATAAAATACACATAAAATACACACATCATCTCCTACAATTGCACTTGTCCACACACATAAAAACATGTGCAGGCAAGTGCAAGGACGGATTAGTGCTTCATGGTTGGATAAAAATAGGGAGTCACCTAGAGTCCCATTTAAACCAATAGAGACCATTTCACAGGCAAGGAAAGTGAGATACCCAATACTACAGCATTCCCAACAGGTCTGGGCAAAAGTATAAGTATAGTATAGTAACAAAGGAGTTATGTAATGTGTGGAATTAGGGCTGAACAGAGGGGACAATTTGGTACAGGACTTACTTAATAATATATTTTAAGATATTTTTGCTAAGGTTGGCTGGGCCATTAGGGATGCAATAAGTAAATTTGCTCATTTCAAGAATGTACATGGGTACTGTTTGACTCCAATCTAATAAAATGGTTCCAATGCAGAATAGTATGTGTTGGAAATGTGAAGTATAAAGTATCACATGTTTGAACGCTATGTGGTACTTTGCACTTTCTTTTTGGAAACTCAGAGTGGATACAGCAACCTCTGTCAGAATACATAGACAGAATACTGCCACAAGGTGTCACTCGAGACAATTTAGGTTGACACTGTTGGCCTTAATTAGAGCAGCAGCAAGCCTGATTTTGGGCAACTCAAGGAGTCCACACAGACCAGAATATAGGCTACACAATGGATCAAGCTTATGACTAAGACCCCTTCTTTTGAATATAAAACACTGTGAGATTGAATAATCTTAAAAAGTGAGATATAAGCAGGTCTGGGATAACTTTCTGATGGATATTAAGGATATATTAAGGATCTGTATTATATGTTTTTCTGTAACATATCCTTTTGGTCAGTGCAATTACCAATAACATGTCGGTGTTCCTTTCAGTGAACAATCATGATATCTGTACTGTCTCTAAACTTGAATTGAAAAAAGGCATGTCTATGTTGAAGAGAAAATTTTTGATTTGAGTTGCTGGGGTTAAGTGCTTTGCTCAAAGTCCAGAGGCACTCGGAAAGGACAGTCCCTATCAAAGTATGGGGCTGCATCCAGTTAACACTGCACTAACCTTTAGCGACCATTACATTCCAATGCTTCAATGGGTATATATTACAAGCATAACTGTTGTGATTGGGGTGAGAAATTGGCACCAGCCACTGGCCAAATGCTGTTAAGTGGCAGGTTAAGTTTGTCTAGTCTACCAGCCACTTTGCCAGGTAACCAATCATCAGAGAGAGGTCCTATTCTATATCTAGTTAGCAAACATTGGTAAAGGAAGGTGCCCACTTGATAACCCAGATAATGCATTCACACACTATCACTATAACATTTAGATTTGGTAGTTTGTGAACTGGGCTGGTTGTCCAGTGGCCCGGTACATCTAAGACACCAGCCTGATGTTCTATAATGGTAAATAATCATCATGGGTTAGTTAACTAACTAGTTAACTAGTAACTGGCTTTGTGTTTATCTCTGGCCAGAAGCACTGATTTAAGGTGGAGCTAAATAAATAATAGGTTATTGCTGTGTGTAAATCTGCAAATGGCATCCGTATGCCCCATACAGTATATACAGTATCATTAATGCATTACATAGTGCACAGGTGCAACCACCATCCCCATCACACACTTTCTCCAGGTCATATGCAGTCAGGCCATGCATGCTGAAAATTCAAAAGCAGGCAACTTGCTTATTGACTGTTGATAATCATCGTTACATCACATTAACTTGTGCGATAGCTTACAAGGTCTTGTACACTGCAGACTTGACACTAGCTTGCTAACTTATAAGGTAACAATCCAGTATTATTGTGTATACGTGTGCTAATTGACTGAAAGTCTACACTTCAGTTTGCTGATGTTATCTAATGTCTGACGCTGTGGTCCATATTAAAGGCTACTGTCTTGTATTTTTACAAATCCCATGGCCTTGTTGTCGATGGCCACCATGAATATGTGGAAGAACCGCTAACATTAGCTAGCTGTCAGAAGCTGGCTAGGTGAACAAGTTAGCTAGCATAACGTTAACTTTGCCAGCTAACTACAATAGCTAGATGCTGGTAGTGGTAAGTTAGTTCAACCAACAACAACGTCACGATGTGGTTGAGGTTGTTAGGGGAAAACTCTCCCCAAACTAGGCTTTCTACACTATGTATGCGTTCATGCGCATATTTCTAATTTTAGTGATATGATATGAAAGATCTGAACATCATGGCACAATCACGTCTGGAAAGAAACGTGTCTATTAAGTGTGTCAGTTCGTTTAAAAGCACGGAGTGAACCACAACAAGCTAAAAGGCATGGGCCCCGAGAGGAGCAACAATGAAACCAATACGGTTAAGTTATTTTGCCTCACATTTGAGTTTCAATTCCCCCTAAATATTCGCAGTCAAGTCTGGGCAGCTTGGGTGACACTATCTCTGTGAATCATGTAACGTTACTGTGAAAATATGTATCCGCCCATCAACTCCAGAAACGGACGATACTGCGTAACAAATCGTGCAGACACCAAGCACCCAAGCTAACTTCTGGCTAGTTAGCAAGCTAATAGTATTCCATGCAAACGAAGGGCCGACAATGTCAGTGATGTTGAATAACGTTTTCCCTCCGAGAAGTAAGCGAACACTGCAGAAGAGAAAGATGAAACCGGACTCACCTAAAAGAATGACAGCAGAAAAACAGAAACTATGCTTGTAACAGTGGCTGATATAGCACTGCCTATAGAAACACACGCTTGTAGGAATGGCGCGAGCAACACAGAAGGCGCGGGTTGATGATGTAGCTGGTTACTGTAACGTGCGTCCTGTGATCATGAATGAAGAGAAGCTGATCCTGTATTGTGCAGAATGTACTGTGTACTTTGTAGATGTTCAGCAGGGATTATGGTGTCCAGAGGGAGGGAACAGACCGTTCAAGATAATAACTTAACAAACTATTGCCTACTGCCAAATACTATGATACTGTATATCACATCACCACCACCATCATCATTATTATCATCATCATTATCAATATCATCATCAATTTATAACTGCCCATGAACAATCAACTAAGTCATTTCAAAAGGATGCAAAGGGACTGCAATGTATGTGTGTAACTGACAACCCTAGCAGAAATGTTTGTGTGTGCAGGTTTTTAACTGCTACCGAGGAAATCTCCTGGGCTTAGGTCTCTAGCAGAGATATTGTGCTGCTAAACATTAACTATGTGTACAGGTATGCATGAGAATATGCAATGGTGTGAAAGTGAATAAGAGGCAATGTAAATAATTACCAATTTATCAGCTGATCTGTTTTTGGCAATGTTTCTAAGATTATAAACCGCTCTATGTTACCTTAAATCAACTCAAAATTACTATATTTTTTAATTCTTAAGTGAATTTAGCCCTCTCCATGACCTTGTATGTGAATACTTGTCTGACCTGCTTTTAAGGCAAAGCAAAGCTCTCAGATCATATCATATTACTGTAAGCTTTATTCATTCTGAGCACTACCTTTACTTAGTTACCCCATTTTTAGTCAGTTTTGTTTTACTGAACACTTTCAAAACCTTTAATCTTACTTAAGTTTCATTACTTATGCTCATACTTGTTTTATTCACTGTTAATGTATTCACTGTTTACTGTAAGCTCCTTAAATTGCAGTTTTTATGAAATATGGTATACATGTCCATGTAGGCTACCAGTCACTGGAATAATTTTGTGTTATTTGTTATGTTACGATCATAAATTACTCCTGAATTTCCCCAAGGGGATTAATAAAGTGCTATCCTGTCTTACCTTATCTTAAAGTTGAGGTGCTAAAGGACCATGCTTAAGATGTTACATGCCATCTGAACAGATAAAAAGCAATACAACTTGATGTGTGTAATTTATGTGTGTGTGTGTGTGTGTGTGTGTGAGAGAGAGAGAGAGAGAGAGAGAGAGAGAGTGTGTGTGTGTGTGTGTGTGTGTGATTGAAATGGGAGTGTCCTCTGACAAGGCTATTCCCCCTTTCACGGCACTAAAAACTTTCCTTCAGAGCAGAGACTCTTAAAGCCACAGTTTGTTGTGTCAGGCAAGCAGACTTATAGTGAACCATGGATTTTATGGAACTGTCTTTCATTTCTCTTGGTGCTGCGGTTGTTGTCTTCTATGGAGTGAAACTGTTGCTCTTCAGTAGGATGCTTTATCCCAAAGTGTGGTTCCCAATGTCCAAGTCCTTCTTCACCTCCATGGGAGAGTGGGCAGGTGAGCTCTCTCTCTCTCTCTCTCTCTCTCTCTCTCTCTCTCTCTCTGTCTCTCTCTCTCTCTCTGTCTCTCTCTCCCCCTCTGTGTGTGTGTGTGTGTGTGTGTGTGTGTGTGTCAGACCTAAGTCATATAATTTATACATGCTTGGGGTTAGATGGGTGGGATTAACTGCATCAGGGCAGTTTAGTATGGTGTATAGTAAAGTGTCAGTCACAGAATATCATATATAACTGACTTTTAAATGCTTTTTTGTGATTGACTAATCTTTCTGTTCCCCGTTGTATTGCCCTATGTGGCAACCCCCACTCATTTGGCTCCAAAATAAATAAAACAAACTACATACTGGATGCGTGTGCATGTGTGTCTGTGTATGTTCATGTGCATATGTGTCGGAAAGTGCCTGTGTATGCAAATAAATAGTGAAAATAACTGATTTGAATGAGCTGGTTTGGTAAGTAAATTTGGCTGTTGTGAACTATCAATCACAAGCTCAGACTTGCTGCTTAGGGAATGTCTTATAATGTGATCAATTCTGACTCGTTCAAATTGGAGGAGAACAAAAAGTTCCCACAGGATGCGGATTAAGCTCTATTGAAATTTGTTCCTTGATCTATAAATGCCAGGTTGCCATAGAAACACCAAAAGGGCATCAGGTTTCGTCAAAGAATATCAGAGGTTTAAAAAGAAATCAAATTTTTTGGGGGAAATGACTGTGAAGCCCGTTCCCCTCTAGTAAATGATTAGTTGTGATAGGATGTTGTGAAGAGGGAGAAGAAAGATTGTGGCAGTCTAGTCTACACAGTCATGTCTACATAGTATATTGTGCACATTAGTAAAATGAGCAACACGTGCACTCCATTAAAGCTTAAACAGTATCTTGTTATTCCACTAGTCTCCAGCGTATTGCAGTTATGTGACTAGATACTATGCAACTTGTATGGCAGGACAACAGCACAATTACTTTCCCCAGCTGGCACAGGGATTCCAACTTGTAACCTTCCGGCAAACTTAAACATGGCAGACACAGTATCAGTGTATTTCAACCCAAACCCAATTTAGAGCTCACAGTCAGCTCCAGCTCAGTCCTCAGACTGTTTCCCAGTAATTACTCTGAAAGATTCCTGTGGAGGTCCTAGAGCAGTCTCATCGTCTTACAAGATCTCCTTTGGCATCTTCCAAAGAGCTCATCTAGCCTCCCACAGTGCAGCCTCATAAAGAAACCAACAATGCCAGGCCAAACCTTCCTTTATTTCCGAAGCTCCACTTTCATTCCATTCCAGCAAAGTGGAAAAATAGCAATTAGAACAGTATGTTCCAGGGTGGATAAACCCCTTCCTTTTGCATTCATTTTGAGGCATTTCTCCAGACCACTGGAATCCACATTAGCATGAGTTTGTTTCTCCTTCAGAGTGGTCTCCTTTCATTATCAAGAGTCCTGGGATGTTGCATTGTATGGTGTATGGGTTGAATGAGGACAAAGCATGCGTGAACTGAGTGTTTACATATGTGTGCACGTGCGTGTGTGTACGTGTGTGCATGTGTTTGAGGAGAGTGTGCGTGTGCTTGTTAAAAATAATGCTTTAACATATAACACAATAAATGTGGATTTTTTTTTCTCTCATTTCTCTTGTGTGTTGATTTTATAGTCCAGAGTTATACATTTTATTTTGATTATATATTGTGTAATATACTGTGTAATATATAGTGGCCTATGCATTTTTGTAGCTACCTTGCTTACATTCTCCTTTGTGTGTGATACTCCGGTGCTGATCCCCTGTGGGTTGGTGAGAGTTTGTTGCTGTGCATCAAATTGTGCTTTGTAACTAAGAAATTCTGTTAGTTGAGCTCAGTGTTCCATGAAAGGTGATCGGGGTCGAAAGGACGAAAACAGAGATTTCTGGCACTACGTTATGTGGACTGAGAGGATTCTAGACAAACAGGTCACTGAGAAACACTTTTTGGAGCGGAGGCCTCTTGGCTCTTGAAGCCAAAGTCCACACACAGATTTGAAGTGGACCTCTATCGTTCCCCCACCCACCTCCCCTCCCCTCCCCTCCCCTCCCCTCAGCCCTCAAGTTGTCCCAGGGCTAGAGCATTCTCATTCTTCACTGGCAAGGTTATTATAGTAAACTATAATTAAAACAGGGGCGAAAACTAGAACTACAACTACACACTGTTGTAAACTGAAATAAAAATACATCCTAGAGTTTGTGAAAAAACTCAAACTAGAACTGATACTAAATAAAAACTGAACTAAAACTAAACAAATAAATAAATAAATAAACTAAACCATTTGTTCCTTCGCTTAGCCGGCAACTATTTTATGATGGCTTGTTTGTTTTGGGGAGTACAGAGCAGAGATTGCATGAACAGACAAAGAGATATTAAATACTAGCTGCTTAAAATAATTCAGCTGTTTAGGAGGAGGCCTATGTAATGAGGTCAGGGGTCATGAGGAGATGGGACAGTGGTAGGCTGGGAACAGACAGAGACAGGTGGCTCCTGTCCATCTGTTCTTTATCTTAACAATTTCTTTATCAGAGCTGAGGAACACACTGTGTTTGTGTGGGTACACTGTGTTAGAACAGCATGAAGTTAGCTTAAACAACCACAGACAACCCAGGCATTTGACTGACAGCAGAGGAAGAAGGATGAGATAGTAGAGCTTTGATTCACAGTGCCCCTAGTGTTTAGAATGGACACTGCAGCAAAGTGTAAAAACTGAGTCATCCAATTGGCTCCTAACACTCTTTCTCTCTCCCGTCTCTGCCTCTCTGTCTCAGTGGTGACTGGCGGGTCAGATGGGATAGGGAGAGCATATGCCTTTGAGGTAAGCTGAGATTTTTAATTGTTTAAACTGCACCGCTTGTTTTTGCACCTATGACAAATAAACCTGAACTTGAAGATTGTCACCAAAAGTGAACATGTCAAGCAAAGTTCATTCTTTAATTTCTAAGTTTATGTTTTCAAAGATACAATGCCAACAATATGGCTTCACTATTTATGTATGATTTTATTCTTTATTATTGCCTAATTTCCAGACCTGGGTCACAGAGACAGTATCTGCACTGTATCTGCATTGCAATATATCTGGTACAGGTCAAAACAAACATTTAAATATTTGCACACATTTGACCCAGGTCTGCTAATTTCCCTCCCTGTCCGTTCCTACGTATTTATGTGTTATCTCCCCTCCTGTCCACCTCTGCACTACTGCTGCCCCCAGCTGGCTGGTCAAGGGACTAATGTGGTTATCCTGAGCAGAACCAAAGAGAAACTGGACCAGGTGGCCAAGGAGATAGGTGAAACAAAATCATTACTTCATTTATGTAACTATTGGTGTCTGTATTTACTAATTTTCTTATCCAAATGCCATATTTTGATCATGCTTTGTCAAGACATGTAGCACTATACTGTTTGCTGTCCTTAAGACTACACATATATGGTTATATTCACACCTTATCACTCTTCGAAGAGGATGCTACTGGCCAGAAGGTGAAGGTGATAGTAGCAGACTTCACAGAGGAAAACGTCTTTGCTGAAATTGAGGACAACCTCAAGGACTTGAACATTGGGGTTTTAGGTGGGACAATTTTCCATTCCTTCATGCAATATTTGAATCAAAATAAAAATGTTTCCGCAGATACAAGAAAAAAAATATCATTAATGAGGATAGCGATGTGCAGTGCTTAACTACTGTGGTCTATTCCAGTCAATAACGTTGGCATCCTGCCCAGCTACATCCCCAGCAAATTCCTTGAGACTACAGACCTGGAGCAGGTCAGGGGTGCCACAGCAGTTTATACTTTATACTGTGTGAAGATGCTGAACCACTAACCTATGGGTTGCTTCTGCTTGCACCACCTTGTATCTCAAGATTAATTAATTTGCTACTTGGCATGCAAAATGGCTGATGGATTTTGTGACATATAATCACAGGAAAGCATAAATTCAGGTTTCTTGAGTTTGTGTCTGCTGTGTGGGATCCCTAATTTACTAATTTTGTCTCACATCAGATTATTACTTCTTTTCTTGTCACCCCCTGTACTGAACTTCAGAGTATCCTACAGATATCCCTCTGTTCACCCTCTTAACCCTCCCCTTGTCCTCTCAATCTCAACTGTATCTGTCATTTCACTTTCCCCCTGCCTTAACCACCAACTAAGACAGCTTAGCTGACAGTGGCCCATGTTGATTTATCCTTGCAGACAATTACAAAGGTGATAAACTGCAATGTGAAAACTATGGCCAAGGTAAGTGTATGTATTTTCTGTTACCTTTTATTAAACAAATAAACTCTGTGAACTCTCATTTTTGCCTTAAATCTGAAATAGTTTTCTTCTTTTTTTTCCCTATAGATGTGCAAAATAATTCTTCCAGGCATGGAGAACAGGTTTAAAATGTTTTCTTCTTTAGGTGTAATTTGTAATAAGATAAAATCTGAAGTTACGGAAGAATATTTAGCTTTAGTGCCAGAAAGGCAAGAGCACAACTGTCTTTTGCTCTCTCTTTGTGTGTGTGTGTGTGTGTGTGTGTGTGTGTGTGTGTGCATGCCTGTACAGAGGGAAAGGGGTGATTGTGAATATTTCCTCTGGAGTGGCCTGCATTCCCTCCCCCATATACACGCTGTACGCTGCATCAAAGGCTAGTACAGCACCTCCAGTACAGTTCTAGTTCCGCTCATTCACTTTGCAGTCAGCAACACTGGAACGTACGATCAATGATGCACTGACCCAGGTGTGCGTGTGTGTCTGCTTGTGGGTGTGCGTGGTTGGTGGTGTGTGTGTGTGTGTGTGTGTGTGTGTGTGCGTGCATGCGTGTGTCATCTCTGTACCCCTGTAGGTGTTTGTGGAGAGATTCTCTCAAGGTCTTCAAGCTGAATACAAAGATAAAGGGATTATTATACAGGTACTTTGATTCATATCAGGACTCAACCTCAAAGTCTGAGAGAGGTGAAAAGTTAAATTGTGCATTGCCGAGCTATTGTACTTTACTTTTTGCATTTTAAATTCAGAAACTCACCACGGCTTGAGGATTTGCATACCCTATTACATGATAATCTCTCTCTCTCTCTCTCTCTCTCTCTCTGTCTTTCTTATCTTTCTCAGACAGTGGCTCCATTTGGGGTCTCCACTCAAATGACAGGCTACCAACAGGCCAACATGGTGACGCTGACAGCGAAGGAGTTTGTTAAAAGCTCCCTGCAGTATCTCACAGCTGGAGACAAAACATATGGCAGCATCTGTCACATAGTCCTGGTAAGACACACAGGCACAGTCAACCAATAATGCCAATTTACATGACAAGGGACTAATTTGTCCTCATGATTATGGGTGTGTGTGTGTGTATGTGTGTGTGTGTGTGTGTGTGTGTGTGTGTGTGCCTACAGGGTTGGTTTCTACAGTCTGCTCCTCTTCAGCTTCTCCATGCAGATTCCATCCACAACGGTCTAAAAGACTATGTCAAGAAGAGACTTAGGGTCCGATCTACTAAAAGTTTGCGCCAGTGCAAATCGCATTAAACCTTGTTTTCTGATCTACTAAGATAGCGCACATGCATTTGCGCCTGAAATGATTTGTTGATCTGTGTGCGCCGTTTTTTGCGGTTTGGTCTAATTGTATATGCATTTGTGGGTGTTCCAAGGCTGAGGCGCAAAATAAAGGGAGGGATTTATGGAAATTGGCAGTGGACGTGATTTATCAAGAGGCGGTGGCCGTTATCACCTGTTGATTGAATGCACACTCAATATTCAGACTATTACCTAAATATACAAAAAGGAAAAGTCGCAGATTCTTCTCTGGATTTGCTGACACTTATTATGAGCCAATGTCACATTGCCTTGATGAAAACAATGCGGCTAAAACATGTGTGCGTAATAACTGTCACGACGGCGGAGGGGTGTGTGCGCGGCTTCTCCAGCTATATGTAACCATACCTTCACCAGGTCTCCATCCCTCCCACACCCAACTGCAGACTGTAGACTTTTTGACAGCCACCTTCCCTTAGCGTCAAGTGAGACTTTTGTATATGGTAGTAAATAAATAACCAGGAATGGAAATATAAGAACTTTGGCCACTAATTCATTGTAAATAAAATCATAATTTTGGAATTTGTGTTGGCACATTTGTGTTCTCTGTTTCTCATGTAAGCGTAGTGACCTGAGTTGTAACCTATGGAGAAAACACACCTATGGGTGTATGATGTATGGATGGATGGATACATGAATGGATAGGTGGGTGGATACTGGGCTACAAAATACTTTTAATAAGATCACTTTGTTGATAAGCTACTCTCAGGAAAGTGTTTTATGACTAGTATAATTTTCCTCAGTTGTTAGTGTTGAGGGAGAAGGATACCTCTGTTTTTCTTGTCAGAATGTTCTGCCTCCCTGACTCAATGTTTATCCTTCTTTACAGCACCAATTTATCCCAAATGTCGCTATTACTCAGCCTTCTCTGACATTAGAGAAACAGGAGCATCACATCACTCCATGATTTGCATGAATTTAATGTTGGCCTCAAACCACAAGAGACGCACATCAGACCTCAAATGTGAAACACTGATACTGTGTGTGTGTGTGTGTGTGTGTGTGTGTGCATTTGTGTGTGTGTGTGTATCCAATTCCCCATAGTCATAAATCTCGTAGAAGAATATGAGTGAAAATGAGTCTGGCGCCTTATCTGCTGAACTGCTAAAGAGGAGCCGTCCTGCTCTGTTGTTTGCCCCTACACACCATGCTGTAACTGACACACACACACACACACACACACACACACACACACACACGCAAAGACACCTGTAACAGTCATCAGCGTCCTCCTCTTCTCTCTGGGATGGAGGGAACATTTGATCAGATGAGTACACGACCAGACGGCTTAACTACGGTTGTCAGTCAACGCTCCTACAACCACGAAGCCAGTTAGGGGCGGAAGGGGATGGATGAGTTTCTATCTGGTTCCTGAGAAAGGAGAATACCCTAGAGACCTGGATTTGATTGCCTGCTGCTTATAGGATGATGTACAGTGTTTAAAGCACGCACAGACGTTCACTAACGCACACACACGTCCATACACATACATATGCAGAAACAGATGCACACAACCATTTGGATTACTATGTACTACCTGGATATCTAAACGAAAAGAGTCACTAATCACAGGGTGACCGGGCTATTTAGACAGCCATGATGGATGATCCTCCCCGAGAGATATAGTGCAAGGAAGAGGAAAAATGGCTTGGAGAGAGAAAGAGGAAAGGGCAGTCAGGGTGACCCTGGGCTTCTGGGTGTGACCCATGCCTGGCCTGGCTGTGTGTGAAATCCAAAGAATCACTCATCCGCCACTTAGACACAAGAATAGGAATAAGAATACTTATTTAGCGTATATGGCACTTTCAAAACACAATTACAAAGCACGAGTAAAAACTAAAACAAACAAAAAAACAACACCATAAAAATCTGCAGCAAAAGCAATGAAAGCAAGGTAAATGTAAAAGCAAGGCAACAAATGTAACAGTAGATCATAAAAGGGAGGTCAAAACCAATTAAAAGATCATTACATAAAGGCAAGTCTTTAAAAATTCATTTTAAGAAGTGGTTTAAAAGGTTTAGCCAGCCTAAGACACCATCCATCCATAGATATTAAAAACAATGGCCCTATTGCACACATTTCTTTGAATGCAACATTAGTTGAGGGGAATCCACATGACTATAGGTGAAAAATATTCACACACTGAAGCAAGTTAAAAGACTCAATATGGTTCATAAAATCAGATGCAAGACCATTGGATAGGCAACAGACATAGATGTCAAAATCCTCAAGTATTAGAATATTGTCAAGCTTTGGCATAATCAACAGTGGTGTGTCAGGACATTTTGACTGGGTGTAGGGAGGTCCCATTGCATTGTGAGTGTTGTGTTGAAAGGACGTGTTTTAATCATTTATAGTCTACCTATTGGGAAGCAGCTCTCCTGGCTATCTGGAGGTATGAACAGTGAAGCAAGTGATGAAATTTTGAACACATGGCCCAGGTTGAAAATAACGTTTTCAAGCATCTACTGTATGCATATAAAAAAATGTGGACTGCTAACATTACCTCTTGGTTTTTATCTTCAGGTACATGTTGCATTTATATTTGCCATTCAGTTTGGCCAGACATACTTTTTTTTTGTGTGAAATTAAAAGATCCCTGGTTTAGTATTCTCTTTGCTCCCCATGGCTGGAAGGCATGTTTCTTGGAACACAGGAGTGTAGTTTTGAACACCCAATGACGGAGGTTTATATGGGAATATTTAGAATATATTCCTTGTTTCAATGAACTATAACTCTGTGGTTGTTGTTAACTCTGTAGTTTCTTACAAGGAATATTCTTGTTGCTACCATCTACCATCATTTTCTGATCTGAGTCCTTTGAGAATGTAATAGTTAGTATTGCCACTAGAGGGCATGCTATGTAAAGGTTTCATGATACCTTTTGATTCATAAGAGGATCTACAGCATGTAGAACGCCCCTTTCCAAACTGATCAGGGGTCAGCTTATTTCTCCTCAGTCTGAGCCTGCACCCTGTAACCGGGGGAATCAAAAACTGCTCCTGGGTGTTTGGTAAGCGGTGAGTCCAAATGATCAGGCCCCACACATTGAAAACACCTATATTCCTCTGAGATGATGGGAATTTCCAAGAGGTGTGTGATCTGTAATGTGGCTACTATAATGTGGCTACTGTGCACCTCCTTCAAAGCCACAGTCTGAGCAGTTGAGTATCACCTGCAGCCGAAATCAAAAGTTGTTTACCCTGTTTTTACAACAGCTGGGACTTTCCTCACCTTAGGTGCTCTGCAATTTTGTGGTGCGAGGAATATTACAGCACCTTTTCATTTTCTATTTTCAAAGCCTCTCGAAGATCAAATGAAGTTGTCTGAGCTGACAAGTCAATATCACTCCTGTCATGCTAACAGGCTGTATAAAGCCAAGATGCCACTCTTCCTTTACAGAGTGATCACTATATCTCTCCTACATTCATAGAATAATGGGTTTAACATCAATGAGATCATAATTTAGCACGAATATGAAATGACAGAGGCCTCAACATACCTCTTGAAGATGAGAGGTTCATAAATGAAGAAGGTCAACGGAAAGTATTTTTCATTGTTTTCATTTCATTGGATGACCATCGCCTATGTGGGTGGTCAGGACTCGAGGATGGTCTCTTTCTGCAGAATGTGTGTGTATGCGTGTGTGTGTGTGTGTGTGTGTGTGTGTGCGCACCTGTGTGGGTATGTGTGAGAGCAGGGAGAAAAAGGAGAGAGGTGCTGCCTTTGAGGATGCTCCCTCTGCGACTCCTCTCTCCTCCCTGGACACTGGTTGCTTGTTGTTTCAGTAAACAGAGGGGTCCAGGGACGGTCCAAGACAAGCACACAGCCACCGCAGCCCACCCAGGAGCCAAGGTCAGGACCACTAACCTTCAGACACACACACACACACACTGAACCAGCCCCAAAATAATTTTCCAGGTTGACCCAGGAGTTGGAGCCTAAGACTGGAACTCTTTCACCTCAATGCTTTTAAAAAATCCCTTCAAACATGATGATTGTTGTATCAAGATAGCCAGTCTTTCCCTAATGCTGAACTCCCAATGAAAATATTTAAGTGAATTATCGGGAAGCTATAAAACCCCAATTGCCCATTATGTATACTATGCATTTCTGACTCCATATTTCCTTCAGTGGCTTTCTCTCTGAACATTTTCCAGCTCCAGAATGTGCTGTGCTTGTCAGTATGACACACCAGGATAAATATTTGAATATTTATACTAGCTGACATATTTCTGTGACATAATGACCACCTTGTCTCTCAAACTTCTGTTCTTGAGCACGTTGAGATTCATTCTCACAGAGGAGTTTTCAGGGGCAATTATTTCTCACAGGAGTTAATACCACCTACCACTTCTCTCCGATCCACGGCGGAGGTCTTTGAAACTCAAGAAGATAATTCCAACCCTTCATCTTCCACGAAAGAGCAGGCTGCCGGGGACGGGCTGCACCGTCAGCAAGCGAAAGCGAACGAGATGAAAGGCGCAGAGGAGAGGGGAGAAGAAGAGGGGACCGAGGCAGAAAAGCAGAGAGGATAAGAGAGAGAAGCAGAGTGACAGAGGAAGTGATACATAGAGAGAGAGAGAGAGGGAGGGACAGATCGAAAAAAGGGGGGAGAAGAAGAAAGGGCCAGTGACTTCTCCGACAGCCCAGCGCTCACATATGGCTAGTCTTTGCTTGTGTAGCCTCACTTCAAGGCGAAGGGCCCTGCAAACATAAACAGTAGAGAGGCTGCAGCTGGAGCGGGGAGGCAGCCGCTTGCTTACCGAGACCCCTCTACACTAAACAATGGATCAAGTGACGCACGGGCCTTTGGCAGTGCAACAGAGGCCCAGGCGGCTCAGAAATGCCTTTCTTCTGTACGTGTATATCTCTCCTCTCTCAATATTTACCCCATGGGAAAACACACAATTTTCCATTCCTTTTGTTCTGAAAGGGGGGAAAAGAGCAGACCTCGATCCTCCATCCTTCTCTCTCCCTCACCTTCGAGACAGGAGGGGGTCAGAGAGGACGATGTGTCTTTTTGTTAAAAAAAAAAAAAAAAAAATTCACAGGACCGGACAGGGGGACGCTCCATTTTCAACAACTGTATAACTCTGTCTAGAATTCCATCATTTACTCACTCCTAGAGCTCTGTACAGGTGTTGGGAATGAATAGGTTTAGGCTTGGTTTTGGACAGGCTCTGCCTCAGCGCGGTTCATTGATATTCAGACAGTCTATTTCCAGCCGTGTTGAGGAGAAAGAGAGACAAAATGAGGATTAGTCTCTCTCTCTTACTGTGTGTCTGCGCGTTTGAGAAGAGGGAAGACAGAGAAATTCTGTGTGCGCTGGAAAGAGAGTTTGTGTGAGTGTGTGCGTATGTGTGCGTCTGTGTTATATCTCTTTTATGATGGGGCACAATAGGGAACGGAAGGGCCCAGGAGCCAGTGAATTAGCCCAAATTACAGCTAACAGTTGCCTAGGTAACTGGATAGGAATGAGGGACAAATGGTGTGTAATTTCCTAATGAAGGGGGGAGATTTCTTCTTTTTCACATTCAGGGACCTCCTCAGCCCGTTACCGTAACAACAGAAGGACTCTGTACCCCCCTAATGGAGTTGTTTGCTTGCTGAGTCACCTAAATGTGCCCCGTAGGCCTTAGATACAAACTATTTATCCCGAGCCCTCATAAACACCCATGATGCCCACTTACATACTACACTCAACCAAGTACTTAATGATAGCTACGTTATCATTACTGATGTCCCGAGGGCGAATTACACACTCACATTTTATTTCTCATTTCTCAGGGTTTCATTCTCATTTCTATGCGTGCTAGTTTTCGCTCTTCATCAGCGACAGTTAGCACACCTTCTCAACACACCAGAGAATGTGAATGTGTGGAAACCTGAGCCGAAGAGGGCTGGGGGCCCATACGGGCTCCAGGTCAGCAGAGGTCAGCAGTCATTCACAGCTTTTTACTAATCAAACCAAACTAGGTGTCACAGGCTGACTTCTGCAAATAAACCCCGTGGCAAGGAGCGCCAGCGGGGCCAGGGCCGAGCCTCTGCCGCTCCGTCTCACTGTCCTGATTTCTAACAGACAGACACAGACACCCAGGTTATTGTGGCAGGAGATGTAAACAGACTTCTCACACTGCCACCTGACATAAAGAGACGAGACACTAATGGGAGAATTGGAAAAACAAGCTGTCTCTTCTGTGGTATTTCCTCTTGACCCTTACCGGGTGTGTGCATTCATCCGGCTGAAAAGGCAGGAAATTGCGAGCCGCTGTGCCACGCTGCATAAAATAAAATATAATCATCCAATGGGCTAAGACACTGTCAACACCCCAGTCACTCATCACTCATTGTGGCTGTACTTCTCACTCCAGATCCTTGGTGGAATCCTGTAGTTAGTCTTAAGGATCGGAGAGCTTTGTTTGTCACTGAGGCATGTTAGCTGGTCTCCACTGGGCTCAAATCACTGTCAGTCAGTTGGTAGGCCTATCTATTGTCAGTAAAATGCAAAGCCTCTCCGCTATCTCACTTGAACCAGACTATGACTACAAAACGTCAGATAGGGATCTGCAAATCTCAGGCGTGGGTGAGACAGAAAGAGCGAGGCAGAGAGGGAAGGGGGGGGGGGGGGGGGGGGGGGGGGAGAAAGGGCTTTTTATTCTCCTTCGTCTGTGATTTGAACAGGTGTGACAGATGTCTACCTCCCAGAAGGACTACACGCACACACACACACACAGAACTGCGAGACCGCATGTTCTGTTGAGGCACGTATTCCCTTCTTCTTGTTTATTGATAGCTATCAGCACTTTCTCATTTCTGCTAAAGTAAACACAACACTTGCACAGAGCAGCTCTCTTCGGGGTTCTGCTTACCTCAGAGCAACAGCTGAAAGAGGTCAAACACAGCTGTGGGGTTCAGCACACACACGCACAAACACAGAGAATAAGTGTATTCTTCGTTTGCACATGAGTTATGAGTTTGATATATTTCAGGGAACAGAGGGGAGTGGACCAGATATCAATTTTATCACCGTGACAGAACTTGAGATGCACTTCAGTTGACTGACTAAGAGACGGTGTGTGGGGATGGATAGATGGATGGATGGGTGTGAATTCTACTCCCCCCCATCCCCACTAAGTCTTCAACTGCTTATTGTTATTGCACTAATGGCGCAGCAGCTTCCACTCTGAGGGCGTTTTGAAGCATAACCAAGCCAAGCCACAGACTATCAGATTACTGAGCGGAGCGCTGTGCAGGGGAGCCCCACCATCTCACCACTATACACTGTCTCATGGGGAGAGGGAGGGAGGGAGGGGGAGAGAGAGCGAGAGTGACAGAGAGGTGACAGCTATTAAGGGGCTTTAAGTGATCTCTCTACAGGGCCACCAACAGTCTTGGGGTGGCGGTCATAGTATCCGATAATGGTAATGGCTAATGCAGACGGCAGGTTGGGTTTCCTCTGTCAAACGATCCACTTAATATATCAGATATATGAGTTTAAGTAGTAACACTGAACTTTTATTACACATGCACGCACCAAGTATAACCCGAATACATTTACTTGAACAAAAACACCACTTTGCGCACGTTACAGCCTGCGGCACATAATATAGCCGCATATAACAAGATGCTAGTTGGAGGCTGCAGAAAATATGCTGCAATATGGCCGCTTCAGCTTTTGTGACTCTTTAGTGTCTAATTGCGATATAGAATCGCACGCATTTAATTTTTTTTCTTAACTAAATTTACAACCCTCTTTCCTGGGATTATGTGTAGTAAATCAAAAATGTACAGAAACAGCAATGAACAGGTTTATTTGAAAATTCAATTAAGAAAGGTATGCACAGGTTTAAAATTTCAGAGCAACTAATATCCTGCTTATTCAAGTAGCACTTTCTAACTTTCTAACTGAGTGAACTTTGACCATTTTCACCTTGGCAGATTAAGAATAAAAAGGACATTTAAAAAGATTAAATAAATATAAAAATATAACCCTAAAATCTGACATTTAACTTAAAAGCCTGCCTCAAATATTAATTTGAAAGTGTTTCAATGCTGTTTTTAGTTTCATATCTCCCCTTTAGAGCTTAATTGAAAAACTAAAACATACCATAGAAAAAATTACAACCTTAATACATTCTATGTTTCTCCTGTATTATTTCTTCCACAGGAACTTCTCGTTAGTCTTCCAGAGTCCAACGCTTTTTCTCTCCTCTTCTCCAGATCTAGTCCTAGCTGTGAAGTTAGTGTTCACGCAAACCCTCTCCACTTCCGACAGGTCTGTTAACCTGTTGATACTCTCCTCATTCCCCTCGTTTAGGATGTCCCAGAAGTCTTTGCGGCTACCCCTTGAAGTCTGACGGGGTGGAGTGACCAGGTGTGTAGGTGTGTGCGAGGACAGGGAGTGTATGAGGCCTGTAGCACCAGAATCAGTAGTGAGAGCAATTCTAGATGGAGAAGCTGTGGTGAGACTTGAGCTGGGTGATACTAAGGCGGGTGTAGGGGGTGTTTTTGGGGACCCCCTCTGCTGTGCACCCCTGGGTTTGGGTCTTAACAAGTCGTCCAGGATGGAGGTGTCTCCTATCAAATCTGTGAGGAGGGAACGACGACTGGAGGTGGACGGGGCCTGTTCGCGAGGAGACGGGGGCTGAGGATTTTCTCTCTGTCCTTTAACAGCTTCACTGGTCCTGGAAGAGGGTTTCAGCTCTCGCTCCCTTCCCTGCGCTGTGGGTTTGGATGGCGCGGTGGACCAGCCATGGCTGAGATCCGGAGAAGAAGGGGTATCTCTGTCTCTGTGGTCCAGGAAAGCAGCAGCCTCCCCAGGCCCCAGACCACTGCTGCTGGCCTGAGGCGAGCCAAGACCACCACCAGCTCCGAAGGCTCCAGAACTGGAAACACTAGCCCTCTTTGTCCTCTTGTGTCCTCTGGCATTGCAGACCGTCTCCTCCTGCTCCTCTGACTCAGGGCTTGGAACATCACTCAGGAGCTCTAGAACATTCTTTTGTGGGATTCTAGGCTTTTCCTGGGGTTCTGGAACATTCTTTTGCGGGATTCTAGGCTTATTCCGGGGCCCTGCAACATTAGTTTGCGGGGTTCTAGGCTTTTTCTCGGGTTCCGGAACATTTGTTTGCGGTGTTCTAGGCTTTTTTTGGCGTTCTGGAACATTCTTTTGTGGGTGTCTAGGCTTTTTCTGGGGTTCTGGAACATTCTTTCTAGCCTCTGTGCGAGATTCTGCAGCAGCTTTCAGAGGCATTCTTTTGGCGGACGGGGAAGAGGATGAGGAGGTGGCAGCTGAAGGGGAGGGGGTATGTGTAGTCCTGTCGGGCCGAGGCTGGGCTGAATCAGGTTGTGGGAAGTTGTTTGTGACTGTGTTGGCCAGTTCGGGGTGGCTCAGTGAGGTGTAATACTGTCGTAGCCAGGCCAGTCTCTGGGCTGAGCTGCTTCTCAGAACCTCCTCTGCAAACTGATGGACTGAGGATAATTTGAACTTTGCTGCCATCTCCTCCAGCTGCTGCCTACATACAAGCACACACAAGACACAAATGAGACACACGCACGTCAACGCAAACAAATGTCAGGTGTCATGTCAGGTACTGTACAAGAGCTTGAACAGTCTTTTCAGAACCCAAATCACCTTCTAAAATCCTGTGAAACACTAGTTAATATAAGGATGGAATTTGGCACATGTGAACATAAGCTACTTTAAATGACAGGAAAAAGGCTGTCTTGAAACAGCAACAATACAGTATCTGCAGGCCTATACCATTAATCACATATTCTGTGGTTCCATCAGGCTTAGCCTCAGATGAATAGTTCCCCACATATTCAGGCTCATATCCCGGCAGCCATACAGTATGAGGTCTCTTTCCCCAGCTCCAAGCCAGTCATTAAAACTTTGGTCTAACCAGACTCTGGGACAGAAATACTTCAAAGCCACTGGTGGTACAGCAGCATTATGAGGTGTTGCTACCATTTGTGGCTTTCATTGGAAAAACAATAAATAAAAGCAACGGCAGTAAAAACCGACTTGCATGCGGATTTAAATCATTTAACAGCAAGGTTAATTGAGGGGGATATCAATATAACTAGTGTGTGTTTTCACTCCCTGGTGAGCCTCTGGGCAAAGATACAGTCTTCCCCTGGGGAATGAGATTGGAGCCACAGAGGTGTCTGTGTGCATGTCTGTATGTGTGTGTGTGTGTGTGTGTGTTTGTGTGTGTGTAGGGGGGTGCAATGGGACAGAGGTGTGTATTTAAGTAATGTGTGTTTGCGTGTGTGGGTGTATGGTCGAGCGCGTATGTGTGTATGCGTGCTAGGACGTGTGTGTACATGCGTGTGGGTTTGGAAGTCCTTAGGCGATCATTTTTGGGTAGTCTCAGGAGGGCTGTGGTCGTGGAGGGGAAAACTCCTGCACTGTTGGGCCTGAATACAACTGGGTAATCTTTGGCATGATGCTGGGAAATAGGTGGAAGGGAGAGCTCAGAGGTGGTCTCTCTGTCTAAACACACAACACACACACACACACACACACACACAAGCAATCCCTGCAGACCAGGTGGGGGCGCTCAACACCATAACTGCGGTGAGTTTGGCCTATTTCCCTACACTGCCAGGAATTCTTCTCCTCTTCCCTCCCCTCTACTGCCCTCCTTTCCCTCCCTTTTCCTCCTTTCCTCCTCTTGCCTGCTTTATTCTTCCTGCACTTACTCTCATCCAAACCTTGTCTTCCTTCCTCCTCTTCTGTTCTATGCTCCCTTATCTGCAGTCCTCTCTGCGACCCCATCTCCTACCCTTCTCTGCTCCTTTTCTTTTCCATTTACCCTCCCTATGCCCTCTCATTGGTAATCCATCACCTCCTCTCTTCCACCACTGCATTCTCTCTTCCTCTCCGCTTGTTTGAGCTTCTCTCAGTACCTGCATACGGCCTGGGGAGTCTCTCCAATGATGAAGGTGGTGTGTTTGGTGTGGTGGACGGTCTTGGTAGTGAAGGTGACTGGGTGGTCCACCCTGGGCCTCTCCAACCTGACAGTAGCAGGGTGGGGCGGGCTGTCTGGAGGGCTCTCAGACAGGCTCTGGTACAATCAAGCAAACATAATCAGGGTCAGGGTGGATTCACTTTCAATCCAATCAATTCAAAATGCAAATTCAGAAAACTGACAGTTCTCGTCCTATGTTCTCATCGGCAGTCACATTCTGCACCTGATAAACACAAACTTGTGACCACAGTTTATTTAAATATTAATGAGCAACAACTTTGTTTAGTTGCTGTTCAAGAACTATATTGCTTGGGAGAAGGAAATTGATTAATTATTAATTCTTGTTATTTAAGCAGTATTGATTAAAATAAAAGATTCATTGAACATGTGTTCTTTTAATTACAATGGTGTGCTATTGCCATTTTATAAAAGCAATAAGCCACTCAAGGCCATGCTTTTATGCTATTTCTGCTACACACTGTGCCTAACAACACCTCTTAGCTGTTCTAAAATCACTGTAAAGCATGGCCTCTCATGGCTTATTGATTAAAGAAACTACAGTACCATTGCTGCAAAAAACTCAACACAAACTGAAAGATATTTATGGAGAGATCTGCGACCCGGTTAGTGTTTAACTTTGCGATCAATACAGGTGTACAGCCTGGATTTGGACTGAGGCAAATACAACCATATCAGTACTCTTGCCATGTGTTGGCCCATTTCAGATCTCCAGCCATAGTTTAAGAAACACTGTACTAGATCAACAGTAAGGGGTTATGTACCTCCTGGGTGCCTAAAAGATGATTGGCTGGGATCTGAGAATACATCTTGCGTTCAAACACGTCTCGCAGAGCGGCTCTACTGATTCGCTCTTCTGCCTTGCTCCCGCCCACCACACGCTGGTTAGAGTGGGTATACACCACCTCCTGTACGCCACCTTTAAAACACACATATACATCATAAATGCAATTACAGTACAATTTCTCATTTGGCAGACGCTTTTATCCAAAGCGACGTACACATGAGATTTTAATACAACACAAGCAAGAATCGTTTAAATGCTGAGATAAAGTTTAATAACACTTATGGCATATATGAAGGTGAAAAAGGCAAATAGGCATAAAATCTGACCTAGCACGCTGTCAATGGTTCCACCCATTCCTTTGGATGTTGGGGACGTCTGAGTTTTCAGCCCTGTGAATGAAACAGCTTTAGGCTTCTCCTGTCGTCTCTCTGTCCCTGTTCTGTCTGTTGTTACAGCTACTTCATGCCTGTCTGGCCATTCTCTTTGCTCACCTCTCGGCAAGCCAACTCTGGATCTTTCTGTCTGTGGAGTAGTGGAGTGGAGTCCTCTAGATCTCCCTCTCTTAACAGGAGTGTGTTCTTCATCTGAAGAGGTGAATGTCTCTATGTCATCAGCGTATTTGGACCTGGCCTGGTTCCTTATACTCTGCCTCTTTCTGTTGCCGCCAAGCCTCCCTCTCCCTCGTGAATTTGAAGCGTCCATCCTGGGCCGAGTCATTGCCTCTATGTCCAAGTCCTCAGATTCATCAGAGTAACCCTCAAAGTGGTGCACTCTGGGAACTGTAGTTGTGGCCTTGTTATGTTTCTCTTTGTCTGACCCTGAGTCTTCATCACTTTCGTCATCCACTTTCATTTTCCTCTTTGTCCATCCTTTCAGGCCAGGCTTCTCTCTCCCACTGACATCACTCTCTTCCAACAGAGGAACCCCCTCCTGTCTTCCTCCGTTCTTATTCCCCCCATCTTCTCTCTTTGAACCACTGGAGACGTTTTTTGTTCTCGATTTAGGGTCACGGACTGCCCCATTATCTGGTCTACTAGTGCTCTTGCAGACCCCAGAGGACATGCCCTCCTTCTTCCCCGAGTTCCCTGGATCCTCCCCGTTCTCCTCGGAGGCGCTTTCTTCCACAGAATCTCCCTCACTCTGACAACTGTCCCCGTCTCCTGACCCTGGTTTCACTCCAACCCTCTGGAGCAGCCTGGAGAAACCGTGCTGGAGGAGACTCATTCGACCAGGAGCGGTGGAGGCATTCCCACCCCCGGTGCCAACCACCGCACTGGGGTCTGAGGCCTTCCTCTTAGCCCCCTGTTCCTCCTCATCATCTTCACTCCCACTGCTGAAGTCCAGCACCCCTCTGGGGATCTTTGATGCATCTCTGTTCTCCTTGGCTGCTTCGTCAGTCAGTTTAGAGGCATTTGCAGGTGGAGCATCTCCAAGTTCCTTCAACAGAATAGTAGAAACAAAGAGATTGGCATGGAAGGTAGTTGTCTAAAAGAGCAAGAGAAAAAAATAATATACGAATATAATAAGATAAGAATACTAAGGCGAGAGATTGTGCCAGAAAGCTACAAATCTTCCTGTTCTTGTTCCTTTGTTCATGCATTCATTCAGTTGACCAATCCGTCTGACTATTCATCGTATAATGCCAGACAGATGCCTGTAACAATAAATCATAATAAACATCAACATGACACATGCCCTCCACCATGATGTAATATGAACAAAACAATACTGCACACTGTGAGGGTCATAACATTTCCTGGAGTCATGTGAATGGGCCTTTATGGGAGCGACCACCAACAGTGATACAAATCTCACGAAATTTGCCAACCAGATGACTCTTCCCTAATTCTGTAGTGCGTGTGTGTCCGTGCTTGCACGCTTGTGTGTCTTCAAGTCTGTACATGCCTCTTTGTGTGTGTGTTACAGCACTCTAGTGTATACTGTATTTTTGTAAGGCTCTGAATGGCCTCAGTGGTGAGGCAGGCCCGTAAAAAGGACAGTGTGCTGCAGAGCAGAGCCTTGGCTGGGAACTGTCACTGGATGATAAGGGGCATCACTGTGTAAATAAATAGCCGAAAAGAGAAAGATAGACTTCAGTGTGGTCTGCTCCCTCCATTAGGACACTGGGTAATTATATCCAGCTGTTTGACACGGCATCACAGAGACAAAGACAGGGAGAGAGAGAGAGAGAGAGAGAGAGAGAGACAGAGAGAGAAACCAACCAAGAGAGAGAGAAAGACCAAGAGGGAGAGAGAAAGAGTAAAGCGAGAGCAGGAAGGATGTGACAAGTTCTATTCCAAAAAAATTACCTGAAGCTCATCCTTTAATATCTCTAAAATCCAGAGATTTTAGAGATATCCTTGAGAATCCAGAGTGTAAAAGTGTTATCATTTTATCATTTTGTGCAATTTTGTCAGGGTAGGAGCCACTGTTTCCCCCCAAATGTTGGACATCTCATTTTGGAATAAAACTCTTCATATCCAGGCGAGAGAGAGAAGAGCGAGAGAGTAGGAAGAGTATACAGAGACAGAAGAACGGCAGAAGCAGTAGGCAGAAAATGCAGGGATTAGACAGAAAAAGTGAAATGAGGTTGTGTGGGTTGGTTGACTGACAGACAGGAAAGGCCCCCGTGTGAGGTATCCCCTCTTTCACGTGGGAATGGAGGGATGAGTGAGCGGCCTGGGAAAGGAGAGGGAGTGAGGGATGGGAAAGGAGAGGGAGTGAGGGATGGGAAAGATGAGTGCCCCGTGTTCTGGGTCCCTGAGAACGTCAGAGTTACTCACGCTAACTCTCTTCCTCTCCTCCTCCTTCTCTTCGCCTGTGTGTGTGCTGGTTGTCATTACGCCGGCCTCCACTTGCCCCTCTCGCTGTGAGGAAGAACACATTCATATTCATCCAAACAAAAACATCTCAGAGTACAACATCCATCCAAACAGCCATCATCAACCATATCATCAACAACAGACTCGGTTATCCTTCACTTTCACTATATATTTACATTTTAGGCATTTAGCTGATGCTCTTATCCAGATTGAATTACAATGAGTACAATAAACTTCAATTCCTATATCAAACCAAAAATAAGGAGTGCAAAGGTCACGGCCTCAGTGTGTTTACAATATTCCTGTGACCGTAGAATGACCATGTAATAGTGAATTGCAAAGAAAATAAATTAAATAAAAGCAAAGGAGAGAGATATGTGTTTTTCAGAGAGCAAGGACAGTGAAAGGGGATATCATTCAGAGGGAAGAGGGCGACTTGAGGTACTTGAAAAGATGAGTTTTCAGGTTACGACGGGATATGGGAAGTGACTCTGCTGTTCTGACTGGAGTGGGAAAGTCATTGCATCACTGGGGAGCCAGAGGGGCGGAGCGATGATCAGGCCGGTGCAGTGAAGTGAGAGCGGCTCTATAGTAATGCTATACCATATTGATCGAAGACGCTGAAAGCAAGATAACAGTATGACACCATCAATCACAAAAACTGCAGTAGGTTATCTGACCTCTAGTATCTTGCGGGTGAGGCAGGTCCCTTGGGTCTGCAGCCTGAAGAGGTTCTTGATCCCAAACAGCTCCCCCCTATGGCCATCAGGCCCCTGCACTGCCTCAAAGTACCGCCGGGCGCTCTCCCTGCCCATCACCGAACACTGCAATTGCTGGAAGATGGGAAGAAAGAAGGTACAGTAAATAGTTATAAAGATATAAACACAGAGCACTGCACTCAAATTTTAGACCAAAATTAAAAATAAGATTACCCCATTCTCATGCATTTGATGGTGTTAAAGTTGGTCAAATACTAGCATGTGCAGTTAGCCCAAGATGCCTGAAATAGGTGTTTCCAAAAGCCATAAATTGTACAAGATTTAGGACTCAATATAATGTTGCAGTACTCAATTTACAAAAAGAAAAACATAACCACCACTCACTTGTTTAATTACTGAAGGACTCAGGGATCCTCTGGATTCAACAGATTGACTATTCAACAGATTGACTATTGACTATTTTGAAGCTCCAGTGAGCAAATGCTTTTTTCTGTTATTATATGATTCGTGCTCATCATTTATTGTGCATTGTATTATGTTGTAAAAATTGTGTTATGATGTACTTTAATCTGTAACTATGGGCATTGTTATATTGATCAAGCGACTGTTTGCAGACCTTGCTAAGGTAGATAACTCCTCCTCCACTGTCCCCATAGAGATGTATTCTGCGGCAGCCATCTTAAGTGTACTGAAGATTACTTCAGCAACCCAGGAAATGCCCTCTTTACGCATTGTAATTCCATGGTTATAATAGTTCAGTACCTGTTTGTAAACTTGTCTGAGGTAGATGACCTCCTCCACTGTCCCAAGTGAGATCAGCCTGAGAACAGTCACATCCCTGCACTGGCCAATACGATACGCCCTGGGGAGACACAAAGTTGCACACACACACACAGGCATCATGCATGCCAATAGTACAAGAGGCAAATATATACATTTTGGTATCATACATGGCATCAATCAGCATATTATTAGGCTGGCTATACTGGTTTCTATGGTGCTTCTTGAAGAAGGTTGAGGTAAGATACAACAAAATAGAGCAACTTCAGTGGCTGAAACTGTACATAAAAAAACTCTGGAAAGTCTGCCGAGAAGTGGCCAAATACCTACCGATCAATAGCCTGCAGGTCATTGGCTGGGTTCCAGGTGGGGTCAAACAGTACTACCACATTGGCGCCTACAAAGTTAAGGCCAAGACCACCCGCCCTGAGAGAACAAAGAGTCAGTGATCAGCAGATTCAACACTTTCTTCAGCATAAGACCTTACACAAAAAACAGTTGAAGTAGAAGCAATTGTAGCAGACATGGTACCAAATATTTTCTAAATCCCACACAGCCCAAATTGGTGTGGCTTTGGACCACACCAATTTGGAAAGACAATAAGTCACTCTGGATAAGAGCATCAGCTAAATGCCTAAAATGTAATTGCAAATGCAAAATACAGGAAACAAGAAATCACAATCTTGGTATATTTTACAAAATACTGCTGGTGGTTGTTGTGGGGTAGACTTACATGGTGGAAACCAGGCAGAGGTTAGTGTGAGGGCAGCTGTTGAACTCTTTGACAATCTTGACTCTCTCTTTGGATTTAGTGGTACCGTCCAACCTGCTGTAGTCCAGGCCCTCTGCCATACAGTAGCTCTCCAGCACGTCTAAAAGCTGAAAGGTTCAAAACACACCAATCCATTGTATACGCATCCATACAATCTGACTCCACTCTAATTCTATGGTGTGAATGTATTCATCATTAACGTTGAAAGGGTTTGTGTGAGACATAACATGGAGAAGCTGGACCAACAAATCTAACAAAAAACATTAACAATATATTCTTTAACCTTGTATATTTATTTACAGATATACTATAAGGTAATATTGAGCCTTGCACAATCAAGACAATATGGGTTCTATGATTTCCCAAAAAAAAACCAAAAGCCTGAAAGGCCTGAAAAGATGACCTCATAACAGCCAGAAGCCAGGAAATGTTATCATACTGTCTCAGGTGACAACAACCATTAGACTTTGCACTGCAGTCAATTATCTTAAAAACTCTAATCGCTCTTACTTATAAAACCCCAAGGCTTACCTATTAATCTATGTCATGAGAAAACCATGTCTCCTGCTACTATTTTTTCTGTAAACAAGTCATCTGCTCTAACAGCAGCAGCAATTAAGACTGTGTGTTCAAGCCTGTTGCTGTGGTGAGGAGGTGAATGGATGTGAATGGGAGTAAAGCTCTGAAACCAGAGAGAGCACTCCAACTCTGACACCATCTAAAATCCCTGTTAGATGACATCATCGCAAGCATCGAAACATTTTCCTACGGGAAAACATCTCACCCTGCTACTCATCCAACTCTCACACAACATACATCTCGGCAATCACACACGTGCGCACTCACAGACACACAAATTCAGATTTGAATATACACAAAGCACACACGCGCACTCCTCTTACCTTAGTCGAGAGAGAAAAAAGAAGCACTTTATCTCTCCTCTGCATGTAATATTTCAGCAGCTTCTGCATAACCTGAAGGAAAGAGAGAGAGAGATGTTAGCTCAAATTGTAGCCGCTTGTACTGAGCAAGTGACTGCGCCTTTGTTCCTGTGACGTACCTTCATTTTCCCACTGTACACTGGGTCTGACATGGCTTCAAACGCTTCTTGTTTGCATCTCTGCACAAACTCTGGAAACTTTTGGAATACCTTCTCACAAATGGCACTGACATACTTTTTCTGGAAGTAGTAAATGGTGAGTGATGTTAGTGAATCTGAACCCTCACTGGAAGATGAAGTGTACACATAGTCTGGAATTACTGAATTGTTCATGAGAGAACTGTTAGAAACTGTTATACTAAAGCAGTTGCAGGAAAATATGCTTCTACCTGTTTTTTGCTGGTGCCTGCAGTGGACTGCAGCAATGCTACATGGTTGGCAACCTTCCTCAATATGGCCAAGTAAGTAAAGTACAGCTCCTTTATTTCCACACCCTCAGAGTTTGTCTGCAATAGAAGAAATGGAGGAGCAACTTTCATTACTTTAACTTTCATCACTCCTATCATTGTAGTACATGTATAAAAAATACAATGGAAAAGTACATGACTTAGACACTTAAAGTGCAAAATAATTGCAAAATAAAAACACACATATCCCACAAACCTGATAAAGTATTGGGGGATAATTAACAGAGGGTTTACACTTACACGCCCCAACTTTGTAACAAACATATCAACACTTACAGTCAAGTTTCACCCAAAAGCACAACTCAGTATTCAAAAGCACACAGTGGTAACCAAGGAGTGAACTGACCTTATAGCAGCAGCTCCTGCGGGTACGTCCGCTTTGACAGTCACATTTCTCTGAAGAGCGCAGCAGTAACGTCACATCTTCACTGTCCACCACCGTCTGATACACCGTCTGCTGGAAGTCTGTCATAGAGCAATACACCACCTTGGAAAAAACACAACATTTCTCTGGGTAATGCTTTCAGGGATTCTAGTTAGAAACCTCCACTTGAATATTATCATCATATAATATTCGTATAAGTTGTTGGTGAATGGCGGTTTTACGGAGAATCTAAAGCCATACAAATGATGAACTCCATGTCGACTCAACCCAACCTACCCTGTCATTCTTCTTAGGTAGCTGTTCTCTGATGAGAGCTTTGGTCCTTCTGAGGAACCAGGGGGAAATCTTCCTCGCCAGGGCTCTGACAGTCTTCCTCCCCATAGCTAGGGCACGCTTGGTTGCACTGTGTCTCTGTCCTTGCTCAATCGGATCTGAAAACTTGTTCTTGAAATGTCCTAAGCTACCAAGACAACCGGGTATGGCCCTGAATAGAATAAGAGAAATAATGTTTCACAAACAAGGAAATACTGACAAAAAGTTGCAGGTTAAATGTGACAGATTTTCTCAAGCGGTAACTGACATCTTTAAAATGTGCTTATAAATATCTGGTTGACATATCTACTTTCAAAGAGTCTTGCAATGGAAAAAGTCAAGTGAACCTACCAGTCCATGACACACCAGAGCTCATCAAGGTTGTTCTGTAAGATGGTGCCAGTGAGGCCAATTCTGACCTAACAGAGAAAACAAAAAAGATACAGTGCAAACCTAAAAAATATGGGTGAAAGCTACCATGAAAAGCAGCAACAAAATACCCAGCTAGAATATTTATTAGCAGCTTATACACATAGTTAGATAGCTATCTAGCTAGACAGACAGACAGACAACAAAAACTAAGACTATGCTCTTCTCAGTGATAAACAATCTGAGCAGGAATGAGCAGGGATGCCATCCCTCTTGTTGACACAAATTATGCAATGCATCTACTTGTTTATTGCTCTTGCACACCTGAAGTTTCGTGCGACTGGTGTGTAGGAAAAACAATCCAATAGAGGCTACTGAACAAGAAGTTCATTTGCAGTCAGTTTATTTGAAAGACATAACCTTTGAACCTGATGACAGTCTATCAAATAAAAAGATTGCAAGTGAGTTGATAGTGTGCGGGACTTCTTGTTCAGGGACAAGTGAGAGAAAATAATGATTCACTTCTCCACACAATATCACATACTGGCAATACTATACCAAAAAAATAATAAATAGTCATGAACATAAACCAGTCTGACCTGACATCTCAGCTCCTTCATGGCCTGGGTGATCTGAGAGTTTGGGTTCTTTATCTTGTGAGCCTCGTCCACAATCACTGCAGACCAGTCTATGCTGCAGGGAGGGTAGAGGTATCTTTTAGTCACAACACAACAATTTAGAAAGTTAAGAGTGTACGAGTGCCATAAAATCACACAGTAACAGAAACAGATTTATTAAGAGCATAACAAAACGATGTGCATACATACAGCATATATGCTGTTCATGGTATTCTTTGCTGGTGTATATTTAGTGTGTGTCTAAGGCCTACCTATTGAACTGGTCCAGACAGAGGCGGAGAGTCTCGTAGGTGGTGAGGGCGATCTCGATGCGTCCTTTCCTGATGCGAGCCAGCTCCTCCTCTTTCTTCAGCCCGTGGACCACCACACACTGGAAGTGACCCCAGGTGTCCAGCTCGTCCTTCCAGTTATAAAGCAATGACAGCGGGGCCACAATGAGGAATACCTGGGCCGGATCACAGAGATACCCGCATGATATTGATGATACATCAATATTGATATTAATAACCTTATTTTACTGGTGC
Source organism: Centroberyx gerrardi (assembly GCF_048128805.1). NCBI lineage: Eukaryota > Metazoa > Chordata > Actinopteri > Beryciformes > Berycidae > Centroberyx > Centroberyx gerrardi. The sequence continues at coordinate 21,587,388 of NC_136004.1, forward strand.
ATTTATTGCAAGTCTGTCTGGATGAAAGCACCTGCTAAATGCCTAAAATATTAAAAAAAAAAGAAAAAAAAAGCAGCATTACTAAGAGCAGGAAGGGGCGGCACTTAGTTGTCTAATTATTAACAAATTGGATTTATGATTAAAAAAAAAAAGAAAAAAGGGCAGACACTGTATGTGCAATTAAAACTTCTTCTTTCTTTTTTTTTGTTCCGCAGGCCTTGATTCTTTGCCCTTCTTTAGGTCAGCAGGATATTTCAATACCTACTTTGTTGGGTTTACTCTGCTTGGAGGGCATTTGACTCAGTAGAAACTGAGGTCTGTTGTTCTCAGTGTCCTCCCATGTGCCGGTCTTGTGCAACACAGCAGCAAGGAAGCCAATGACCTAAGATGAGAGAGACAGAGAGAGACAAAGAAGGAATAAATACACTAAAGACATTTTATAAATAGCAGAGAAAGTAGTTTTGCAGCTAGGCTACTTTGTACCTGTACAGTCTTCCCCAGGCCCATGTCGTCCCCCAGGATAGAGCCTCTGGAATGGATGTAGTTGTGATAAATGAACCTAATGCCTTCTCTCTGGTAGTCCCTCAGGTATCTGTTGATGGTGTATGGGACTTTCTCCCCACCAACACCACCCACCAACAGCTCCAAGGGCACACAGCCCCCGGGGTGTGTGAGGCTGCTGGGGAACAGAGGTTTCTCCTGGGTGAAATGCTTCCAGCCTGGTCTCAGGAGTTTGGAGACAGGTATGGCCTCTTCCTCCTCCTCTGCATCATCTTCATTATGTTCAGTGAATACCACCGATGCTGTGGTATCTTTATTGTGAGAGGTGGAGATGAGTCTCTGGATTGTGGCTTCTCGCAGGGCGCCATCTCTCGGGTTAGGAGCCAGGCAACTGTCACCTTCGTGCCATGATGCTGTGAACGGTGGTATTTAGTTAGTTCGCTGTGCTATGCAACATAACTTTCAACCAAGACAATACTGCAAAGGCATACAGACAGCATGGGTATCAGTGGGGTATGGCAAAGTGTCAGCCTAAATCAATTGATAAATTTGATCTTGTTTTTATTATAACGGAGAGCAAAGATCAAGTAAAAATTGCAATCTTTTTGGAAGCCATTTCTAAAAAATAAATAAATAAATAACAGTAGGGGTGCATTCAGGACCAATTTGTCCTGTGTAATACTCCCCAATATTTAATCATACTGAACAAATACCACTATCTTTTCAGTCATCAGTCTACACCACTTGTCGTTAATCGACATAAACGGGTTAGGAAGTTTTGTGGCAAATGATATTAGATGCAGGGACTTTGCCATACATCAGAGTTTAGTGAACTGACGCCCCTGACCGACAGAAAGGTAGCAATAGATTATCTAGACTAGGAGTAAAATAACGCATTTCAAACCATTTGTTTCAGCTGTAGAAGTTGAAGCCATCGGGATGCATTGCAAGTATGCTCTCTCCTCTTCTTGCTGTGGAGGAAAACCCAGCTAACTTAGCTCTATCTTGCTAGCTTGATTAGCTTAGCTAACCTTACAACAAAGGATGACACAACATTAGCGACTATTTTTATTTGCTAACGTGAACAGAAAACTGAGCTAATGTTAGTTACGCCATGCTGGGAAAAAATAGTTGTTTCTACTTTAACGTCCACGTATGTTCAGCTAACTTTATCTATCGAAAATGACTCCCAGCAGGACCAGCATCTCCACCCTAGCTCGGACGATGTTTATCTATTTTCACAACGAGACCGGCACTTTCCAAATGTTTGATCGCCTTTGAAAATAAATTTAGAAAATGTCTTGTCTAATTACAAATCTTTGTAAGAAGCTGTTTGCAAAACCGCACAGGTATGCATCCTTATCGACGTTTTTAATTTTTTAAATCACTCTTTGAGAAATCTATGGAAAGTGCCGCAGACGTTATAAAATCCTTTTTTTTCTAGCCTGTACAATGAAAATGAAATGAAATAAAAACTGTTCACAATCAATTGATTAGAATTATTTATTACAGCATAACAATGATTGACATTTTGAGGGTTTACCTAAACTGTTTCTACATTTTAGATAGGATTGCAAATGACCAGATTTAGATATCCATTTATACCATGTTCTGTTTAAAAAAAAACATGTATGTTTGGGGGTCAGTAAGGTATCACTGCATGTGCAGGACTCCTGGCCAATGGATATTGGGACAGCCAACCCCTAATTGAGGGATTGTTAAGCCGTCAGGGCACAATTTGGCATTTACCGCTTCCATACCACCAACAAAATGTTATCTTTTTTTTTTAAATCTTATCTGTGATTTTATCTATTTAAAAGCATAAGGGCAACCTACTAACAAGAATGTTTTAAATGCTTCCTTTCTATATGGGTGAAGAGGTGAAGACAGAGGACCCACACAGCTGAAGTATATAAAATTCAAAAGGATTGCTCTGGCTATTGTCTAGGCCAGGGTAAAAAATGTTTATCCATCAAACAATCTGTCCTCAAACACACAGACATTGCCAGAGCGCAGACACTGAAGACACATCCTGGGAGAAGAAACGCAACAGAGTCATTGTATCATCTGTGCTTAACAGTCAAGAAAATGACACGAAGAAGAAGTCTTGACAGAAGGAGAGAGGAGAAGAAGCTGTTTAATAAACACCCTGCAGAGAACAGAGAGTGGGTGGGCTGTGGAAATACAGTAAAACAATAGTTTGAGGGGGAATAAAAGATATATTTTTGTCTGTCCTCTGGGTCTGATATGATGGCCATCAATACGTTCACTCCAAGGTTATCTGTTGCTATGCAGAACAGACTTATAAACACAGAGTAACACTGTCTCAGTCCTCCATCCCCGATTTGACTTTCTCTAAACGTTGGCCGCAGCGCTCCAGATGAGGCAGGACTAAGTCCGCTCCTCGCCATGGTACACTGCCATACAAAAATGGAACTTTTTGTTCCTGTTTTCTCAACACTGGGAATTTATAGGGCAGCTGCTGCAGATGTTCCCATAAAGAAAGCCCAAACACTGATGTCAAACGGTTTACATACTGCGCTAGATCTCACACACACTTGTTCTCTCACTGAACCGCAAGTGCCTTCCCTGGCCTCATTTACAATAATACATTACGGCTGAAGCAGATAGAGTCGGGGTAAATAGATCTGTGGTTGGAGATAGGGAGTTCTCATCGACAATTCCTTTGACAGATGGCTAGAGGATTTTGTTAAGTGACTGCCTCAAGTAGGCCTAAATGGTCTCTGGTTTTGTTATCCAAAGTGAAGTTTAGGTTTTTCAAACTTAGGTTTGGCTCTTCCTCAGCACAATAGTTTTAAATGGTGTGAGTTTGGGGACAAAAACATGCAGCCTTTTATGAAAAACTTCAGGCATATTTGGTTGAAAAAGTGCTGCAAGCCTGACTGTTCTGCACTGGATGACCATGAATAACCTGCAATAGACAAGGACAAACACTATAGCTGAGGACTGTGGTCAATAACGAAAAATCAATATAGTACAAGACACAAAAACTTTTTTTTTTATTGCCAATTTCTTTTCCCTGAAGAAATGTCCATGTGTCATTGCCAGAAAATGTGTCTTGAATATAAAAAGTCTAAAGTCCATGATACACAGAGCAACTTTTCACACTCAAAAATCTCAATAACTCAATAAAAACCTCAATAATAATATCTCAATAACTCTTATATCAAGAAAGAGTGAAACAGTAGTCGTAGTAGTAGTGCATCTGTTTAGTAGTGGATAATGTATAGCCTATAATATAGCTATACCAGCTTTGCAATTTGGTGAAGTGCCCCTTTAAGCAAGGCACAATTTCATCACATTTAACAAAATCTCTAAAATCTAAGGGTGATCTGTTTCATAATTTATTCTAATCAGGTCAGGAGGATACCATTCCTTTTGCATCCGGCATGAATTTTGCCCACTTGCTTCAAGAAACCCACCTGGACTGACTTAAGAGCAGACCTTTTCTCTGGAGAAGGCATTCCCTGCTGCTAAATAGCTTTCATCTCAGTCAGATTAATTTGGTTAAATCGAAGTTTGATTTGAATAAAACATGGTGTTGGACCAGACGTTTGCTGGACGTCTGTTGTTGGTCATAATCAGTGGTTGGAGAGGAAGACCTGAATGGAGGTCTTGTCCTCCTCTTAGGAGCTTAGGAAACACTCCATCTGTGTTCCACCGCCTCTCTCCCATGAGTCAGAGGGTCCAACCTGGGCCAAAACCAATTACCACCATGCCAAAAATGACAGTTTCAGCTTCATAACCATTGATTGCAGAAATGGAAAATAAGGTTGATAATTCTTGTTTTTTTTCTTTTTTCTCATTTGTCTTCTCTTGCTTTCCTATCCACTTCATTAGTTTCTTAGTAATTCATTCACGGTGCGAGAATGTGTCTTCGCTCTTACTGAACTGAACACGGTTGGATTTGTATGATGTCACAGACAGCGTTTGTCATGTCTAATATTAACATGTCCAACATGCTTTTTAATCAAAGGGGCTGAATCATAGTAGCCATGATATTTTGGCTGCTTTTCCCTCCTCTCCTCTCTTCTCTCACTACCTAATTCAGCTGCAGTAGTTGTGACATCATTCTAATCTAAATACAATTGTACCTGATTACAGTAAGTGGTGATCATCATAAATTAAGTGATAATGGAAAAAATCCAATTTTTTAAAAGGTGTTTTGGATTGTTTTGTACACAAATGTAACAAACTCTGTGATACATTTTCTTTTCTTTTGTGATAATTACTGCACAGAATTTAAGTTTTTCTCAAGGACTTTTTCTGTTAAGGTCTTTTCCTTTTCGGATGCAACTGTTTTAGGTTTACTGCATTTTTTTCGACTGTATTTGAGAATTCACGCTGACATGACACAGATGACATACAAGTTGAGAAACCAATCCAAGGGCATTTTTTCCCCCTCTATTTTCACAATTGAATGGGCATTTTATGAACTTTTAGGTGGCATTGTTGCCATGAGCCCTAATTTTCTAACTCTGCTACACAGTAACTACACACTAATTACTTCTGAATGACGGAATGTGCAAACTGCTTGTCTTCTAAGAGTCCAAGTCCAGTGAAACACAAGGTGCATCAAGGCTCAGTGTGAGACTGATACCCACAGACTTCATCTATTCTTTATGCCACAAAGAATTCCTTTTACTTATGTTGGCCGGTTGGTAGTCGTTCAAAGGCAGCTATCATCTTGAATTTATATTATTCATCATCAGCAGCTATTTCAATGATTCTAAAAGTAAAGGATCGCCACTGTAAATAGCTTCTATTCAGTAAGGCTGGAGACAAAAAGGGTGCTGCCATGCTTTTTAATTAAGTTGTACAATACTTGAATCTCTTCCAAGCAGCTTTGAACATAATCCAGTTTCTCCCTCTCCCCCACCTCTTTCTCTCACTCTCTCTCTCTCTCTCTCTCTCTCCCTCCCTCCATGTCTTTTTCTCTTTTTCTGAGGCACTCAATTACACAACCGCAAGGCACACACTTGAAAGGAACCCCCCGAACATTGTTGCAGGAACTCTCCCTAAATGTCACAGGGCTCTCAGACCCACAGCTAGAAGCACAGGAAGGGGAGAGGGAGAGTTTCAGCAACCACATGTTTGTTGTCTTCTTCCTCTTCCTCATCTTCAATACCGTTGTTGCTGTAACTGTCACCTGTGATTGGGGACTGCAGCTACCTCTGTTGACCAATTTGGGGCCACAGACAGCCATGATGACACAATCGATTCTGCTCAGTGAGTTGAGTTACGACGTCGAAGCCTCCGATGACCCGAATTGGATGGCTTGTCCCTTTTGTCCTGCAGTGAGATGGAAAACTCTGTAGCAGCAACATATTTACGATCAAACCGCCTCTCATTACACTGCAACCCCATAGAGGAGCCTTTTGTTTGTCCACTTGGGCCACAATAAGCACATCAACCAGAAAGTATAACTGACTGTGGCGTCTGTGCGTGTGCGCATGTGTATATGATGTGTACATCCTTGTGTTTGTGTATTGCTTCTGTTTTTCCAAATCCCTCGCTATCAAGGCCTCCGCAGGCCTCCTGAAACAGCTGATTCAATGGCCAGCAACAAAAGTGTGAGACCACGGGATAGAAATGCAACAAAAAGAGGAGAGAACCTCTAATTTCTCTCTCTCTTTTACTCTGTCCTCGGCACAGCCACCCTCCTCCTCCTCCTGCCAGGCATGGTGGATAGGCACAAAGTGCTTGGTCTTGGAATGAAATATCTGGCCGCTAGACAATTTCCCCCTCTTCCACTCCTCTGAAACCCCCCTAACCCAACGTGAACACCGACAGGGACTCAGAGAGCTGCATGACTGCACGTCCCAACAATGAGGCCACACAAAAAGCACCAACTCAGCAGAACTGGACGTCCGTTTCTCAGGCGTTTAAGCATGCAATTATGTTCCCCTCTGCTCCCCGCTCCACAATCAGGATCAGGGGGAGCACAACGTGGTGTCTGTAGTAGTTCAATTCCTACAGGGGAGATGTGGAGACAAGGGTACTTTGCCGTCTAGATTGGACGGATTTTGTATGCAGGGGTTGTTGTGTGGTGTGTGTGTGAAGGGAGATAAAGTTGAATGGAGAGCTTGTGTGTGTGTGTGTGGGTAAGTGTGTATGTGTGTGAGGGAGAGGGAGAGAGAAAGAGCAAGAGAGTGTGCGTTTGTGATGTTGTGTTTGTCTGTGTCCGAAATTGAGATTATGTTTGTGTGTGGACCCACACTGAGGTGTATTACATGCATGGCTGTCTGTGTGTTTGAATGGGGTCACTTTAACTTGAACCTCAACCTGCTTCAATAAGCACTAAAGAAACCAATATAGCCAGCTTAAAAATACGCTGATTGATGCCACATTACAGATGACACCAAAATGTATATATCAGCCTTTTGTACCAATGGTATGCATATTGGCCATGTCTCATATGTGTGTGTGTGTGTGTGTGTGTGTGTGTGTGTGCATGTGTGCATTATGTGTGTCTGTGTTTTATGGGATGTTATCCGGTGGGGAGCAGTCCTGCTGAGGGCTAGGCCATGCGTCCATGCATGCAGCGCACACATATTCCCCATATGGGGTCCAGAGGGGCTTGCAGGGCCAGGCCAAGCCATGCTTATGGACCATTTAGCACACATTGCTTTCCCCTTCATGGTTGTACTGCACTCCCCCCCCAACACACGAGCTGGAAAACTTTACACTGAATCACAGAGAAAGGCCCCACAAAGCACAAGGCTTCTAACTCAAAGGACATACAAATCTGTATTTATTGGCATATTATTTAATTTTTCCATTTTTCTTTATTTTGTTTCTTTGATACAGGAGGGTACCGTCTATTTAAATCTGTCAAAAGTAGTAGTATGGCCTGTCAAGGTAGACTTGTGAAATACAACCATACATCCAATTTACAGAAATATGACTTTCAAATAGATGTGGAACCTTTTAATTAAAATGATTCAAATTCAGCTGACAGGGTGGCCTGGGTTATAAGTAAACCACATCACACACACACACACACACACACACACACACACACACACACAAAATCATCAAAGTCATACTGATATTTTTGACCTACAATCACAATTCACAGTGACCTTGGATCAGCAGTTCTCTTTCTCTCTCCCTCTTGGTCTCTCTCTCTCTTGGTTGGTCTCTCTCTCTCTCTCTCTCTCTCCCTCTTCCTCTCCTCCTTTTTTGCTCCACTTCTCCATATCCTCTCTCCCTCTTCCCCCTCTCTCTGTCTGTCTGTGTGTGGTCTGGAGACACTGTAAATCCCCAGCTCACACATGGTGCCACCCAACGCGACGCTTAGGCCTCCTTATCCACAGAATCAGCTGTCTGCTACCATGTCAGACCAACCAGTTCAAGGCCATTCATGCCTTTAGACTTCCTTAAACAAGCCTTAATGAACTCCTCCCACTTATATAAAAAAGACACAATGCTCAACTGCTTTGATCTATATGATAACAGTAAAGTTGTTTGCTCACACCCATTGAGAATGTGATTGTCTACAGATGCCTCATTTGTCTTTGTCAAACGGTTCGCAGCTGTCTTTGTATGTGCACTGATTGCGGATTGTAGACTGTGATACTGTGGAAATCATGGATACTGTTGAAATTGTCAAGGAGCTGAGGTGTCGTTCCTTTTCTTGACTTTTCTTCCACAGCCACTAGAGGGAATCGCTTTAACAAATTACCTCCTCTCATTTGACTCCCGCTTTTCTTCCTTTCTCCCTGCTCAATCACTGCACACACAGAATCTTTCCTTCCGCTGTCCCATCTTTCACCTGGATGTTGCACAACTGATTGCTAACCAAGCTGCGTCATATTCACAGATATTGGTGACAGAGAGGGATTAATCGCATTCAGCTTTGAGGCCCTGGGAAGAGCGGAGGCGTTGAAAAATAAAGGCTAACACCCCGTGTCCTGGCCTGGCTGGCTGGGTGGTCTCACAGGCACAAATATCATACTTAGTGACCATGCCCTCCACAGTTCACATCAGCATGTTCAAACAAACAGAGGGCCAGAACACACTGCTAGACTGGAGATAGAGCCACGCAACGACGGCACGACTCGGGCTGCACTCTGCCTCGGCCAGGCTGGGACCAGGGGGGCCGAGATGTAAAGAGGAAAACAGTGAGGGGGAGAGAGAGAGAGAGAGAGAGAGAACTAGAAGAGTAGAAGAGGGAGTGATCCAGAAAGAGAGACCCTATAAGAGGGAATGAGAGAGGAGGGAGGGAGGGAGGGAAGGAGAAAACAAGGGAGAGGGAAAAAGAAAGAGAGTCAGGGAGAGGGGGAGAGAGTCTTGCACTGCTCTGTGTGTGGTCTGAATACCTCCAGGCTTGTTCCGGGGTGAGTGTATGAGTGCGCCCTTCCAGGGCCCAGAGAGGAAGGGGAAAAAATAAAAGAAGGAGAAAGAGAGAAGTCTGCACAATAAAGGGAAAGTTTGCCTTTGCTTGTGTATGAGAGCGAGCGAATGAGCTCTTCTTTTATGTGGAATAAGCAAGCAAACACTGGCATGTTTGGCCCGCCATGGGGAGATTACCGTGTTATTTGCAAATATATCAGCTTCCCACCAAACAGTATGCTTTTCACTGGGCCATCACCCAGCGAGAATGGAGCCTTTTCTCTCTGACACGCACGTCTTCACATAGGACTCACAAAAAACTTGTGCAACTGTGTGCATTCTAGTGTGTGTGTTTGGCAAGGGTGTAAATGTATTTTTGTGAAAGGAATAGTCACAAGATAGATTTTGTAGATTGCATCCATTTAAATAGATTGTTAGTGGAAAAGTATTTTTTACCATTGTTGCATTCTTTTTCAATATACTGAATAAGTTGTACTAGGCCTATTGTATACTGTATATAGTACCATCTAATATACAAGCCATGCTTACAATCTATAATCTTTTTTACTGTCCTATATGAAACTTTAGCCATGATTTACTTGCCTTTAGAAAATGCTCTATGATTACCAACCAGTAAGTGAAACTTCTACCGATGGAACTTATAACTTAGTAATTACTGAGCTATAATCAAAACATCAGTACTATTGCATCCTGTCACAGACGCATATATCATTGAGCTATTTGTCTTGGATCGAGCCTCGCTGCACACAGGACACATGGCTAGTTGTAGGCTCAGTATATGATCTGTAAGTGGCAATGAGGCTGTTGGATGGAAACCTTGAATCTCTAAAAGGTCAACTTTTGACGAACTGAGGAATACCATCTAATAATGCCATTGAGGTCTATACATTTTGAAATTATACATTGAGTTTTGAATGAATTTCCTGGGGTTTAGTGGCACTTGAAGTAAAAAGGCATCGAAATTAAGGATGCAATGTTAGACGTGACAGCAGAATTATGGCAGGTAAGTGTCATAATGCAGAGAGCAGAGAGGCGATCTGGACAGAACAGGCTCTGTTGCTCTGTGTGGATGGAGGAAACAGCGCAGGACTGATTCTGCCTCTGTGTTTGCACAAGCTCCCCGTTAGACACTATTTTGCAGCCCCCTACTATTTTTCTTCTTCACCATAGAAGAACACCCCCACCACTACACACACACACACACACACACACACACACACACACACACACACACACTCATAAACACCATAATATATACACACATACGTAAGCCATGGTCACAAACTTACTTGCACAACAACAGGTACACAAAAGGTTGTATGAACACATTGCTGCAAAAGCATTCACACACACACACACATACAGCACACACACACACACACACACACATACAGATGTACTTGCACACAAACCCAAGCAGAGTGTGCACACCCACATACATCAAACACACACAAGTTTAAGCAGAGCCCTGAAAATTACTCATGCTCATTTAAAATCAACACTAACTGGGGCCTCAGACCCCGAAACCATTTCCAGAGACATTTTGTGCCCCTGCAGTAAAATGTGTCTCTGCGTCTTGGTGACTGCAAGGCTCAGGAATAAGGGGGTATGGTGCTGAGCAGACGGGGGTACACATGAATCCACCGCTGTGTGCCCTAAATATGGAGACCCATATACTGCTTCTTCAAATAAAGAGTCTGATTGGACTCCATCAGTCATCGCTTGGGGTTGAACCAGAGGTTTTTCCACCTTCGACCTAGAGGGGAACAGATGTCAGCGCACACACGCACACACACACACACACACACACACAGAAGCACACACACACCACCTCCGGCCTAGATTAGGGAACTACATTTTTCATTAGCTACTGCTTGATTCAGGATTTGTGATGATTTTTGATTAACACTAACATGAGCCTTCCTTTGAAATTGATACATGCACATACATTGAATGTCAAATAAGTAAAAGTGAACATGACTAACATCACATCGGCCTAACAAAAATATAAAATAGGTGTAAAATACAAAATAGATGTGTCCTCATCAGTAATCTAAAAATACATGGCTTGAACAAGAATCTACAAGTTGGGGACAAGTGTGTTTAGTATTAGCATGTTTTGTGTGTTTTTCTATCTAGACTCCCCTTTCTGTGTGTATCTGTGTGTATCACTGTGTCAGATTGAGGTTTTTGTCGCAGTTCTAGCTCAGTTAAGCCAGATTGAGGTATTATAGGTTGCTTCACTTGCAAAACTTTGAGGAGACCAGAACATTTATTAATGCAAGTCTGCTGTACGGTACATGTAAACCTCTTTCAACAGTGCGTGCACTGAAGTGCATTAATGTGACATGCATGCAGAATCAGTCAGGATGAGGGCATCTGCTGAGGAAAGAGGTAAAGGCTGATGAAGGCACGGAGTGTTTATTTAGTCAGGATTTATTCTTCGGAAGCCCAGCATGTGTTGAGGCCATCATCAGCAGCCCCACATGGCCCTCGGTGCAGGCAGGATGTCCTGCCTGACAGATAGAAATAATCAGCTTCATTACTCACTCGGCTTCGCTGACACACAAAGCTACAAAGACACAGGCACGCATACACACACACCAGAGGCATACGTACCCAAGTATGGCAGCACGTACATAAACACACATGCATAAACACACGCACATACAGACACACTCACACACACTGGTACCATTGGCCCTTCCATTTCCTCTGCCTTTCAGACAAAGCTTACTTTCTATACCGCATATGCTGTATGAAAAGTATTTATTTTTCAATCAGAACCGCGCCCTCAGCCAACTTCTCCTCCCTCCATTCCAGTAAGTCCACTCTGTGCTTAAACAGTGTGTCAGATGTGTCACAGTAATATGCAGGGAGCATACAATGCATACAGGGAGCCTTACAATGAGATTTTGTTAATAGTTTGGTGCTGTGCACAAAAAAGGTTTTAGACTATCATCACTTTTTTTGTGACATCCTACTAGTTAGTTACCCAGTGTTTCCTAAAAGGAGAGAGTGAAGGTTAGGAGGGCATGACAGAAGTGAATAAGGAAAGCGTTGGGTGGATGGTTGGCGCTTGGGGGTTAATTGGTGGGTGGATGGGAGTGTCAGGGATGCTTGCTCTGTGACAAACACAGTCATACACACACACACACACACACACACACACACACACATACACACACACAAATGTTAAACACATATGCACAGTTATGCACACACACACACGCAGGCGTTTTCTGTGGTGCCTGGTCGGTCTCCTCCAGGGCCTCATCTTTACTGCAGAAACCCATGGAGATGTACTGGGTGACGACGGGTCAGTGGCTTGGCTGTATGGGCACCATTGTTCTCACACTCCTTCGCTTTTCGGAATAGCTTTTAAACATCAGCAGCCTCATCGCACTGGGTGAGAATACAGGGGAAACATTTTAACGCAATGAAGAAAACCAATGTTCCCTTTAGATGGGGACTTGTAACTGTGGAAAACAAAATGTCGGCGATATGTGAAGGTCAAAATGTGAAGAGAAAATACTATGGGTCATAATTGTTGTGCAAAAATTCCTACCTACATCTGTAGTTTATCCAACTACAACAGATCTGTGTAGGCCTTACTATATATTATGTAAGTCATGCTTAACTTTGACTGTTTTGGTAATAATATGTTATCATGTAGTGAAACCAGAGTAATCTACAGATAGAATAGAAATGATAGAAAGCGGAATATCAGACCCACACTGTGCCTAATGTTTTCTATGGTTGTTACTTGAGCAAACCATATCATAGAGAAAGGGAGTGTTGTTTTACAAACCTAGGTTGTAGCCTAAGGTGCATTCCCACCTACACTCAAGAGTCATACAGGTGTGCCTACATGGTAGACCAGTGTGTGTGTGTGTGTGTGTGTGTGTGTGTGTGCACATGTGTGTGTGTGTGTGGGCGTGTCTGTGTGCATTCTTGCATGCCTATATGTGCATGATTCTACGTGTGTGTGTGTGTGTGTGTGTGTAAGGTCGAGTCCCTGTGTTTACCCACCCGTCCGTCTAACGAGACACATTTACCATTTACATCCAGCGTCCAAGAATGTTTATGATAATCTGTTAAATATAATGATGGCTCGGTTTGTCTCCATGAATTAAGGCCTTTCCTATAAAAAGAAGAAAAGGAGGCTTCCCCTGGGGCATGTTTGGGGCTCTCTCCTTGCAGCACAATGGATTTTACACACAGTTCTGGAGAGCTATAACTGCGCTTTGTATATACGCTGTGACTTCACGCTGTCTGCTAAATACAAGCCAGAAACCCCATCTGACATTCGCTGGGTTTTTATTGAGAGTTGAAATTGGAGTTCTGTTCTATTTCACCTCTCTTTATAGGGCGTTGCAGCGGTTTTTGCGCAACCATACCTCAGAAAAAAAATGCCTGAAGAAAAAACACAAAAGTTACTACTGTCTTACCATCAGCGACTGTAAAAATACATTAGTACGGTAGTATGCATTTTTCTCAAAAGATGCATGAAACCATACAGTGTGTGCTTCCAATATAGGAATAGATATAAATCATGTTGTCATCATTGACGCCGCAGTTTTGTGTAGTTTGCAGTGGCATAAAATTTGTGTAGTTATTCTCATCCTTGGGCCCATTTTCTTACTCACCCTTATCCTCCTTCTCCTCTTTCTTCTGCTCCTCCCTCTCCTCATCCTTGCCCTTCTTTTCCACAATCACACCATCAATAAATAAACATTGCAATAACCACTTTCTAAGAATTCAATTGATATAAATGAATGTGGTTTCATAATCTACCCTTCTAAAGATAGTGCTCTACAGGTTGAACCATAGGCTATGCATGAGGGTGATACAAATCTAGAATATATGAGAGGAAGAAATTGTTTTGGAAATACAAGACCACCTATTGCCAATCGCCACTGGCACCTCATACATATGGACTGTAACATGAACATGATAGCAATCTTTGAACATGGCATTTTGACAGTCTATGATGCAGCTTGTGTTGAAGCATTTGTTCCAGACAATGTCAATGTTTTACATACCATCTACTTTGATTTTCTCCTTTGACGTTGTACAAAACAACTCTGGGGAAACAATGGAGCCTGCCGGGCTCCTCAATCAGAGCCCAGGCACGGCCCGACCAGAGCCAGATGTGGCTCTCTAGATGCTGATTATGTTTGTCTTGTTTACAAATGCAGCTCAGAGCAGATTCCTCATTTTCTGGCTTTTCCTTTTTTTCTCCGTCAGATCTATATACACAGACCCCCACTTCGGCAGAAACAGCAAACAAAGAGCATTTTGGTTCTGTCATATACAGAGGACTGTTTGCTGGAAAATGTCGCTCAGGTCTGTGGTTTATGGCATCAAAGTAGAAATGGTGATGCTTGTGTGAGCCTGCTCTTATCTGTTATGTTTATTCAGCGTGAACATGCACTAACAACTCCAGTCTTTGATGTCATATTGAGATATAGCCCCAATCAGCTGGAGACAGAAATTTTAAAATGAAAACTATGACTGTGATGAGTACTACAGTGTCATTTTTAGTTTTCTTAATGTTTTTAACAAGATTCATATAATTCATATAATTTACATTTACATTTTAGGCACTAAGCTGATGCTCTTATCCAGAGCAACAGTAGAATAAAAATCCTTGGTCACCTACATTACAAACAAGCAAGAGTAAAGAGTGCAAGGGCCAGAGCCACAGTGTCCTGACAAAACACATCAAAATATCCCTGTTACCCTTGAATAATCGTGCATTATTGGGAAATGTAGATGATACAAAAGCTGAGGTGAGAGGTAGAAAGCATATATTTTTTTTCTTCAAGATGAGAAATATTGGAACAAGTAGAGGGGGAAGATATGGGAGGGGGAGAGAGGGACGTGAAGTATTTATTTTCAGCTTGCAACAGAAGATACAACAATGGTCATTCCACCATTAGGGAGCCAGAAGGAAGAAGACCTGTTCATTCATCACAAACTCAAACTGAACTTTCTGTGGGTGTATTAAAGTAACCTAAATTGTCTCTGGGTTGGACTTTTGGAAGGTTAGAGAAGCAGGATTCTGACCTGAAGGTCTGAATGCATGGACCGGCTGAGAAGAGCTGGGTGGGAGGAGTGTAATGAGTAATGTTCTCCCCCAGTGTATCTCCACAAATACTGTGAACTGCTACAACTATTGCCCATGAATAAGGCACTGAACCCCCAACTGCTCCAGCGGTAGTACTGGGTACACAGGTGTGTAACAATGTAGCAACTCCCACAGGAGTTAGCTAAGAAGGAAAATGTGGTCTAAAAATAAAACACACTTTATAGAATATGTTCAATGAAATGAAATAAAATACACTTTGTTACAACATATTGTGTAGTGGGTTATGTCCTGTTTTGTCCCTCAGTATCTGTATCATGAGGCCCCCCACTGTGCCTCCGTATGAGGTCAACCAATACGGCCCCCTTTCGCCCCTCGCCGCCACTCTGGCAGGAAATGACCTCATACACAGAGAATGAACCCTCACCATCACACAGCGACCCCACTCACCTAAGGTCAAAGGTCACTGGAGTCATGGGGGAGTCAGAGTGTGTGTGTTTGAAATGTGTGTGAGGGCAGTCTCTGATCAATTGTCAGTGGTGGACAGTTGAGTGACTCATATATTTGTGTGAGTGATTCTGCGGTATGCATGGCATGTGTGACTGTCCATGTATGTGTGTAAATATGTTGGGGTTTTTTTTGAGTGTGTGTATACGTATATCCACTTGGGCAGGTAGAGACAGATAACTTTACCTTTGATCACTGGTCTGTGCTGTGTATGTGTGTGTGTGTGTGTGTGTGTGTGTGTGTGTGTGTGTGTGTTTGGAGGGGTCACCAGGTATTGGGGGTGACTATGGGTTTTGTTGTATGAAATGGCCGTCTGCCTGTCCTTTTAAGTCATGCATGACCTCTCCTGGAATGACCACTCAAAACACTGACAGAGCGAGGACCTCTGCTCCACACAGATGTCAAGCATGGATGGGATGTGCCCTTCTGTCCCCTCTCTAGAATGCATGCACATATATTGTATGTGTGTGTGTTTGTGTGTCTGTGTCTTTGCCTGTGTGTCTGTGTCTCTGTGGGCTTGTGTAAGTTTGTAGGACTTGTAGAACTGCTTGTGAGGGCTTGTTGATGAATTAGTGTGAATTAGTGAATTAGTTGGTGAAAACTATAGTCAATGCAAGGTCCTCACAAATATAGCAACAAGGGCTGCCAACATTTAACATGTAATAACTTAATTAACACTCACTTAAAAAAATGCACACTCAGTCACACTGATGTGGCCTACTGTGCACCGAGACAACACCAGAGAGGGAGAGTGTTTAGAATAAACTGTTGAAACTAATGGTCAAAGTAACTGTGACGTCACCCGTTGACTTTCTGTTGGCAGTTTGAAGCCCAGGACTGCAGGAAAAGCTGGCCTATATGGCCTTATATAGTCATATAGCATGCACCTGTGTAGCTGCAGCCGTGGCTGCTGCTGCTAACCTGACTTTCTCTCTCCAATTGCCAACCATAGCCGTCTTTACGCAGAGCATTTATACCGGGTTTATGATGGAGCTGACACAGTTTTGATTTCTGTGTAAAGATGTCAAGCCGGAGAAAAGGAGGGTTGAAATAACTCTGACCAACCTAAAGCCAGAGAAATGCCTGTGCCAATGCCATGGTAACTATTTAATGTAGACAACATCACACACCAGTTATCCACTGGTAGCATGTATATGGCAGACTGTTAAGTAAATTCAAGCACATTTCCACTTTATGTAGATTGTTTACATTCAATTTCATTGCTTTATTGTTTAATAGTATTTTACTGTTTCTATTGCTTACCTTTTCTGAATCATGGGGTTCCGCCCTTCAATTAAGCATACATGTGATTTACTAAGCAGTACTTTATTTCAATAAAATCTCACAATTTAGAATTTTAAACAATTAGCAGCTCAATAGCAACACAAACGTGCTGCATGCTCGTTTGCATGCAATCCAGTATTCTTACAGTATGTATGTGATTACAGAATACAGAGTTTCCTTGCCAAAAAATGGTCCCCAGCTAAGGAGCTACGCTTTTGTCACTGACTAACCATACATTATGCATGTCATATCTATTGGCATTCAATTTGATAAGCACATGATGGTATTCTTCTGATCTCAGATGCTAAAGAACCCATGGGGACATTGTGGTTTGTATTGGGTTAAGGTTAGAGTGGGTATTATTGTGATAATTCTGGTGCAAAGGAGACAGTCTATGTAAATATATGGCCACACACACATATGCACACAAACACATTAGCATGCAGGCACGCACACACACATGCTTGCACACATGCATACAGACAGTCGTATTTATCTTATAGCTCAATCCAGACCCTGTTAACAACCATACTGTGTCCCCATCTTTTTCTTGTTTTGGTGAATCAGCACATGGGCAGATCTGTGTTTTTCCAAATGACTTCATAATTGAAGACAAGTTCGGCTCATCTTTGCCGATTGCATTTTATGTCCAGATGCTTAAGGGAAACCATTCGTCTTGTTTGGATGTTGACTGGATGTCTGACAGAACTTGTGTTGGAGTTTCGTGCCTTTAAAGCCTGTTTACACATACAGCCCCATAGTGTATGCCAGGATCAGGGAGGCTCCATTTTGTACAGAGTGTTCCATTAAAATATTATGAAGTGAGGACAGGGATGAATACTAAAGCGTCTGTAATCTGGATGAAGTAAATTCCTAAAATGTATTCCTGAAAAGTTTCAGAGTCCTCACTCTTTGTCATCATGTCTCTCGCCACTGATATAACCAGGAACAGCTTTCAGCCTTTCACTGTCCCCTAAGCCAAATAACCTCATTTAATGGTGACTGTGTAACAGCACATGTTGATTTTATTTAAGATTATTTATTTGGCATTTCTGCTCTACACACCAGCATGGTGGGGAGAGGACAGGTGAAGGCATGTTTCATTCTAGAATTGATTTTTACCCGCATGCCTATTTATTTTAATAAACTGGTTTTATGTTTTGAAATCGTACCTGACCTCTTTCAGCTCATATTTTATTTTTTCCTCCAACACAACAAGAGATGCAGGGAGAGGGTTTGCAACAAATACCTACAGAACACCATTACATCACACATGACGGATCAGTTCACCACCTAATCCCAAACAATGCTGCTTTTGAATTGAACAGATACATTTTTCAGCGTTGCCAAGTCCTTTTGAGTTAGCACCTTCTCCGTGAAAAGCGAGGCTGGATTCAGATAAGCTGTCAACGGCACATTCTGTGTATACACAACAGGCCTTGGCAGTCGACGGCAAGGCAAAGCAATAATTAAAATGCAGCCAATAAATGCTCTTCTATTACATCCAGCTGTGTTTACATTCAGCCATTCCATCTGGAAATGTCGAGTCAATCTCCCTCTCTCTCCGTCAGCCTCTACTTCTTCTCTTTCTTGCTGTCACCACTTCTATCCTCCTTTAATCTCTTCTTACCCCTGTCACCTTAGCTTCTTCCACATTCATGCACACCTGGTACCTTCTCTCTCTCTGAACAGAGAAACCCTGTTGAACTTCTTCCTCGGCGCCCTGGTATCACGTACAGTTGTTTGGAGGTTTCAGTGGAGATTATGGTTGATGAATATTCACGAGTAACAATTTTGGCAGGACTGTGAGAGTGTTTGACCAGAGGGTGCCCACATCTCGACCAACACGCATAAATTAGGCAAGAAGATTGTTAGCAGGCCGTAATTAGGAAACAGGGAAGTTAGCCGAAAGATACAGACATGGGTAATTATGACAGCTATTTTCCCCTGCTCATCCCAGACCTCACAGTGAGCCCACCAGAAGTTTAACCAAAACAGATTAGACACCAACAGACAGGAATCATGAATGCACACACACACACACACACACACACACACACACACACAAATGCAGGTGTGATAGTAAGATGACAGGCGTATGTTAGGTAGGTTTCATGATCCTCCGTCCGCAGATGTGCTGCAATCCAACCATAAATCCCTTTCCTCATTTTGCTCTTGCTATCTCTGGAGATGTCCTAGATTGAGCTGTGTTTGGGCTAATTGGCCACTTAAGCTATGACCTCATGGTGTTGTGGGGAAAACAAGCAGATGATGACTGCGACGGCACATTGATGAACACTCAGCCAACAGAGAGTTGATACAGACACAGTGGTTTGGCTGCAAGTGCTGTCAACACACACTCTACAGGCCCACAGCGCAATCTCAAACGCTGATATCGAAATGGATGAACCCTATTGTCCCTCTCTCTCCCTCTCTGACACTAACTCACTCCTTCCTCCTGTCTCTTTCTCCACTCCTTACGTGTAAATTGGGGGTTATTAGTTTGCACTTCAGTTCTCTTTAGGGGGATCAAACATGAAGTGCAGAGGAGCTGTAACCTTGAGAATTGATTTTCCCAATTGCACATATTTCAACCTGGGAGCAGCAATTTGTAAAAACTGATCCAAGGTCGAGCTTTACAAGGCCTGATGTGTCCTCATTAGCCTTCTTGTTACCTCTAGAGATGCTCAAAACAAGCCAGCATCCATCGCAGCTGCACAAAACTGTGTTTCCCAGCAGATATAGGTCTGTCCGGATGCTTAATTTCCATGACAACTGACACAAAAACAACCATAATTGAAAGAGCCAAGGACGTCCGAGTCACAATAAGGAGGATTTGTTTGTGTCAAAGGAGCTCTCAATCACACATTGTTTAATTTACTCTGTGTATTGCATTGTCTGTGGGTGAAAAATTGTGCATTTTGTTGGACACTCTTTGCTCATTCTTTTGACATTAAAAAAGTCGTTGCCAGAGTCTTTTCCAAGAAACATTAAATTACTAACTTCACCAAAACAGAAGTTACTTAAAGAGATATTGATTATATTTCTTTTGATGATAATATAAATTCTTACATTCCTTTTAGGTAAAAATCCTACTTTCTCCCTATTAAGGGATTCTATTCATCACTCAGGGG